>NW_027488979.1:0-170912 GCF_050948215.1 Halictus rubicundus | reverse complement strand
ATATACCATAATATTACTAGAATATAGAAGAATATTCGAGAATATACAAGAATATACCATACTATTACTAGAATATAGAAGAATATACGAGAATATACCTGAATATACTAGAATATAGCAGAATATACCAGAATACACCAGAATATACCATAATATTACTAGAATATTACTCGAATATAGAAGAATATACTAGAATATGCCAGAATATACCAGAATATACCAGAATATAGCAGAATATACCAGAATATACCAGAATATACAAGAATATAGCAGAATTTAGCAGAATATACCATAATATTACTAGAATATAGAAGAATATACGAGATTATACCAGAATATACTAGAATATACCAGAATATACCAGAATATACCCGAATATACGATAATATTACTAGAATATAGAAGAATATTCGAGAATATACCAGAATATAACATAATATTACTAGAATATAGAAGAATATACGAGAATATACCTCAATATAATAGAATATAGAAGAATATACGAGAATATACCAGAATATACGAGAATATACCAGAATATACCAGAATATACCAGAATATACCATAATATTACTAGAATATAGCAGAATATACTAGAAAATACCAGAATATTCCAGAATATACCAGAATATACTAGAATATAACAGAATATACCTGAATATACCAGAATATACCATAATATAACTCGAATATAGAAGAATATACTAGAATATACCAGAATATGACAGAATATATCAGAATATACCAGAATATACCATAATATTACTAGAATATACCAGAATATACCATAATATTACTAGAATATACCAGAATATACCATCGTATTACTCGAATATAGAAGAATATACGAGAATATACCTGAATATATTAGAATATAGCAGAATATACCAGAATATACCATAATATTAATAGAATATAGAAGAGTATTCGAGAATATACCTGAATATACCAGAATATACCAGAATATTACTAGAATATAGAAGAATATACGAGAATATAAATGAATATATTAGAATATACCAGAATATACCAGAATATACCAGAATATACCAGAATATACCAGAATATACCATAATATTACTAGAATATAGAAGAATATACGAGTATATACCAGAATATACCAGAATATACCAGAATATATCAGAATATACCAGAATATAATAGAATATAGCAGAATATACCAGAATATACCATAATATTACTAGAATATAGAAGAATATACGAGAATATACCTGAATATACTAGAATATAGCAGAATATACTAGAATATACCAGAATATACCATAATATTACTAGAATATAGAAGAATATTCGAGAATATACAAGAATATACCATACTATTACTAGAATAAAAAAGAATATACGAGAATATACCTGAATATACTAGAATATAGCAGAATATACCAGAATACACCAGAATATACCATAATATTACTAGAATATTACTCGAATATAGAAGAATATACTAGAATATGCCAGAATATACCAGAATATACCAGAATATAGCAGAATATACCAGAATATACCAGAATATACTAGAATATAGGAGAATATAGCAGAATATACCATAATATTACTAGAATATAGAAGAATATACGAGATTATACCAGAATATACTAGAATATACCAGAATATACCAGAATATACCCGAATATACGATAATATTACTAGAATATAGAAGAATATTCGAGAATATACCAGAATATAACATAATATTACTAGAATATAGAAGAATATACGAGAATATACCTCAATATAATAGAATATAGAAGAATATACGAGAATATACCAGAATATACGAGAATATACCAGAATATACCAGAATATACCAGAATATACCAGAATATACCATAATATTACTAGAATATAGCAGAATATACTAGAAAATACCAGAATATTCCAGAATATACCAGAATATACTAGAATATAACAGAATATACCTGACTATACTAGAATATAGCAGAATATACCAGAATATACCATAATACTACTAGAATATAGAAGAATATACGAGAATATACCTCAATATACTAGAATATAGCAGAATATTCCAGAATGTACCAGAATATACCATTATATTACTAGAATAGAGAAGAATATACGAGAATATACCAGAATATACTAGAATATAGAAGAATATACGAGAATATAACAGAATATACCAGAATATACCAGAATATACCATAATATTACTAGAATATAGCAGAATATACTAGCAAATACCAGAATATTCCAGAATATACCAGAATATACTAGAATATAACAGAATATACCTGAATATACCAGAATATACCATAATATAACTCGAATATAGAAGAATATACTAGAATATACCAGAATATGACAGAATATATCAGAATATACCAGAATATACCATAATATTACTAGAATATACCAGAATATACCATAATATTACTAGAATATACCAGAATATACCATCGTATTACTCGAATATAGAAGAATATACGAGAATATAACTGAATATATTAGAATATAGCAGAATATACCAGAATATACCATAATATTAATAGAATATAGAAGAGTATTCGAGAATATACCTGAATATACCAGAATATACCATAATATCAATCGAATATACAAGAATATACTAGAATATGCCAGAATATATTAGAATATACCAGAATATACCATAGTATTATTAGAATATACCAGAATATACCAGAATATATAAGAATATACAAGAATATAGCAGAATATACTAGAATATGCGAGAATATAGCAAAATATTCCAGAATATACCAGAATACACCATAATATTACAAGAATATAGCAGAATATACTAGAATATACCAGAATATACCAGAATCTACCATAATATTACTAGAATATTACTAGAATATAGAAGAATATACTAGAATATACCAGAAAATACCATAATATTACTCGAATATAGAAGAATATACGAGAATATACCAAAATATATTAGAATATAGCAGAATATACCAGAATATACCAGAATATACCAGAATATACCAGAATATATAAGAATATACAAGAATATAGCAGAATATACTAGAATATGCGAGAATATAGCAGAATATACCAGAATATACCAGAATATACTAGAATATAGCAGAATATACCAGAATATACCATAATATTACTAGAATATAGAAGAATATACTAGAATATGCCAGAATATATCAGAATATACAGAATATACCATAATATTACTAGAATATACCAGAATATACCAGAATATATAAGAATATACAACAATATAGAAGATTATACTAGAATATGCGAGAATATAGCAGAATATACCAGAATATACCAGAATATACCATAATATTACAAGAATATAGCAGAATATACTATAATATACCAGAATATACCAGAATATACAATAATATTACTAGAATATTACTAGAATATAGAAGAATATACTAGAATATACCAGAAAATACCAGAATATACCAGAATATACCATAATATTACTAGAATATAGAAGAATATTCAAGAATATACCAGAATATACCATAATATTACTAGAATATAGAAGAATATACGAGAATATACCTGAATATAAAAGAATATAGAAGAATATACGAGAATGTACCAGAATATACCAGAATACACCAGAATATACCATAATATTACTAGAATATTACTAGAATATAGAAGAATATACTAGAATATACCAGAAAATACCATAATATTACTAGAATATAGAAGAATATACGAGATTATACCAGAATATACTAGAATATAGCAGAACATACCAGAATATACCAGAATATACCATAATATTACTAGAATATAGAAGAATATTCGAGAATATACCAGAATATACCATAATATTACTAGAATATAGAAGAATATACGAGAAAATACCTGAATATAAAAGAATATAGAAGAATATACGAGAATGTACCAGAATATACCAGAATACACCAGAATATACCATAATATTACTAGAATATTACTCGAATATAGAAGAATATACTAGAATATGCCAGAATATACCAGAATATACCAGAATATAGCAGAATATACCAGAATATACCAGAATATACTAGAATATAGCAGAATATACCAGAATATACCATAATATTACTAGAATATAGAAGAATATACGAGAATATACCTGAATATACTAGAATATACCAGAATATAGCAGAATATACCAGAATATACCAGAATATACTAGAATATAGCAGAATATACCAGAATATACCATAATATTACTAGAATATAGAAGAATATACGAGATTATACCAGAATATACCAGAATATATAAGAATATACAAGAATATAGCAGAATATACTAGAATATGCGAGAATATAGCAGAATATACCAGAATATACCAGAATATACTAGAATATAGCAGAATATACCAGAATGTACCAGAATATACCATTATATTACTAGAATATAGAAGAATATTCGAGAATATACCTGAATATACCAGAATATACCAGAATATACCATAATATTACTCGAATATAGAAGAATATACTAGAATATGCCAGAATATATCAGAATATACCAGAATATACCATAATATTACTAGAATATACCAGAATATACCATAATATTACTAGAATATAGAAGAATATACCAGAATATACCATAATATTACTCGAATATAGAAGAATATACGAGAATATACCTGAATATATTAGAATATAGCAGAATATACCAGAATATACCAGAATATACCAGAATATACCATAATATTACTATAATATAGAAGAATATACGAGATTATACCTGAATCTATTAGAATATACCAGAATGTACCAGAATATACCATAATATTACTAGAATATAGAAGAATATTCGAGAATATACCGGAATATACCATAATATTACTAGAATATAGAAGAATATACGAGAATATACCTGAATATAATAGAATATAGAAGAATATACGAGAATATACCAGAATATACCAGAATATACCATAATATTACTAGAATATAGCAGAATATACTAGAAAATACCAGAATATACCAGAATATACCAGAATATACTAGAATATAACAGAATATACCTGAATATACTAGAATATAGCAGAATATACCAGAATATACCAGAATATACCATAATATTACTAGAATATAGAAGAATATTCGAGAATATACAAGAATATACCATAATATTACTAGAATATAGAAAAATATACGAGAATATACCTGAATATACTAGAATATACCAGAATATACCAGAATGTACCAGAATATACCAGAATATAATAGAATATTGAAGAATATACTAGAATATACCAGAATATACCATAATATTACTAGAATATAGAAGAATATACGAGAATATACCTGAATATAATAGAATATAGAAGAATATACCAGAATACACCAGAATATACCATAATATTACTAGAATATTACTCGAATATACAAGAATATACTAGAATATGCCAGAATATATTAGAATATACCAGAATATACGATAGTATTATTAGAATATACCAGAATATACCAGAATATATAAGAATATACAAGAATATACCATAATATTACAAGAATATAGCAGAATATACTAGAATATACCAGAATATACCAGAATCTACCATAATATTACTAGAATATTACTAGAATATAGAAGAATATACTAGAATATACCAGAAAATACCATAATATTACTAGAATATAGAAGAATATACGAGATTATACCAGAATATACTAGAATATAACAGAATATACCAGAATATACCATAATATTACTCGAATATAGAAGAATATACGAGAATATACCTAAATATATTAGAATATAGCAGAATATACCAGAATATACCAGAATATACCAGAATATACCAGAATATATAAGAATATACAAGAATATAGCAGAATATACTAGAATATGCGAGAATATAGCAGAATATTCCAGAATATACCAGAATATACCAGAATATACTAGAATATATCAGAATATACCAGAATATACTAGAATATAGCAGAATATACCACAATATTACTAGAATATAGAAGAATATTCGAGAATATACCTGAATATACCAGAATATACCATAATATAACTCGAATATAGAAGAATATACTAGAATATACTAGAATATGCCAGAATATATCAGAATATACCAGAATATACCATAATATTACTAGAATATACCAGAATATACCATAATATTACTAGAATATACCAGAATATACCATCGTATTACTCGAATATAGAAGAATATACGAGAATATACCTGGATATATTAGAATATAGCAGAATATACCAGAATATACCAGAATATACCATAATATTAATAGAATATAGAAGAGTATTCGAGAATATACCTGAATACACCAGAATATACCATAATATTACTCGAATATACAAGAATATACTAGAATATGCCAGAATATATTAGAATATACCAGAATATACCATAATATTACTAGAATATACCAGAATATACCAGAATATATAAGAATATACAAGAATATAGCAGAATATACTAGAATATACCAGAATATACCAGAATATACCGTAATATTATTAGAATATTACTAGAATATAGAAGAATATACTAGAATATACCAGAAAATACAATAATATTACTAGAATATAGAAGAATATACGAGATTATACCAGAATATACTAGAATATAGCAGAACATACCAGAATATACCAGAATATACCAGAATATACCATAATATTACTAGAATATAGAAGAATATACGAGAATATACCAGAATATACCAGAATATACTAGAATATAACAGAATATACCAGAATATACAAGAATTTAGCAGAATATACCAGAATATTACTAGAATATAGAAGAATATACGAGATTATACAAGAATATACTAGAATATACCAGAATATACCAGAATATACCATAATATTACTAGAATATAGAAGAATATACGAGATTATACCAGAATATACTAGAATATACCAGAATATACCAGAATATACTAGAATATATTAGAATATAACAGAATATACCAGAATTTACCAGAATACACCAGAATATACCCGAATATACCATAATATTACTAGAATATAGAAGAATATTCGAGAATATACCAGAATATAACATAATATTACTAGAATATAGAAGAATATACGAGAATATACCTCAATATAATAGAATATAGAAGAATATACGAGAATATACCAGAATATACCAGAATATACCATAATATTAAAAAGAATATAGCAGAATATACTAGAAAATACCAGAATATTCCAGAATATACCAGAATATACTAGAATATAACAGAATATACCTGAATATACTAGAATATAGCAGAATATACCAGAATATACCATAATACTTACTAGAATACAGAAGAATATACGAGAATATACCTCAATATACTAGAATAGAGCAGAATATGCCAGAATGTACCAGAATATACCATTATATTACTAGAATAGAGAAGAATATACGAGAATATACCAGAATATACTAGAATATAGAAGAATATACTAGAATATACCAGAATATACCAGAATATACTAGAATATATCAGAATATACCAGAATATACTAGAATATAGCAGAATATACCACAATATTACTAGAATATAGAAGAATATTCGAGAATATACCTGAATATACCAGAATATACCATAATATAACTCGAATATAGAAGAATATACTAGAATATACCAGAATATACCAGAATATACTAGAATATATCAGAATATACCAGAATATACTAGAATATAGCAGAATATACCAGAATATACCATAATATTACTAGAATATAGAAGAATATTCGAGAATATACCTGAATATACCAGAATATACCTGAATATACCAGAATATACCATAATATAACTCGAATATAGAAGAATATATGAGAATATACCTGAATATACTAGAATATAGCAGAATATACCAGAATATACCAGAATATACCATAATATTACTAGAATATTTGAGAATATACCTGAATATACCAGAATATACCATAATATTACTAGAATATAGAAGAATATACGAGATTATACCAGAATATACTAGAATATATCAGAATATACCAGAATATACCAGAATATATTAGAATATAACAGAATATACCAGAATTTACCAGAATACACCAGAATATACCAGAATATATTAGAATATAACAGAATATACCAGAATTTACCAGAATACACCAGAATATACCCGAATATACCATAATATTACTAGAATATAGAAGAATATTCGAGAATATACCAGAATATACCATAATATTACTAGAATATTACTAGAATATAGAAGAATATACTAGAATATACCAGAAAATACCATAATATTACTAGAATATAGAAGAATATACGAGATTATACCAGAATATACTAGAATATAGCAGAACATACCAGAATATACCAGAATATACCAGAATATACCATAATATTACTAGAATATAGAAGAATATACGAGAATATACCAGAATATACCAGAATGTACTAGAATATAACAGAATATACCAGAATATACAAGAATTTAGCAGAATATACCAGAATACTACTAGAATATAGAAGAATATACGAGATTATACCAGAATATACTAGAATATACCAGAATATACCAGAATATACAATAATATTACTGGAATATAGAAGAATATACGAGAATATACCTAAATATATTAGAATATAGCAGAATATACCAGAATATACCAGAATATACCAGAATATACCAGAATATATAAGAATATACAAGAATATAGCAGAATATACCACAATATTACTAGAATATAGAAGAATATTCGAGAATATACCTGAATATACCAGAATATACCATAATATAACTCGAATATAGAAGAAAATACTAGAATATACTAGAATATGCCAGAATATATCAGAATATACCAGAATATACCATAATATTACTAGAATATACCAGAATATACCAGAATATATAAGAATATACAACAATATAGAAGATTATACTAGAATATGCGAGAATATAGCAGAATATTCCAGAATATACCAGAATATACCATAATATTACAAGAATATAGCAGATTATACTAGAATATACCAGAATATACCACAATATTACTAGAATATAGAAGAATATACTAGAATATACCAGAATATACCATAATATTACTAGAATATAGAAGAATATACGAGATTATACCAGAATATACCAGAATATACCAGAATATACTAGAATATACCAGAATATACCAGAATATACCAGAATATACTAGAATATAACAGAATATACCAGAATACACCAGAATATACCCGAATATACCATAATATTACTAGAATATAGAAGAATATTCGAGAATATACCAGAATATAACATAATGTTACTAGAATATAGAAGAATATACGAGAATATACCTCAATATAATAGAATATAGAAGAATATACGAGAATATACCAGAATATACCAGAATATACCAGAATATACCAGAATATTACTCGAATATACCAGAATATACCATAATATTACTCGAATATAGAAGAATATACGAGAATATACCTGAATATATTAGAATATACCAGAATATACCAGAATATACCAGAATATACCATAATATTACTAGAATATAGAAGAATATACGAGAATATACGAAAATGTACCAGAACATACCAGAATATACTAGAATACAACAGAATATATCACAATATTACTAGAATATAGAAGAATATACTAGAATATGCCAGAATATATCAGAATATACCAGAATATACCATAATATTACTAGAATACAGAAGAATATTTGAGAATATACCTGAATATACCAGAATATACCATAATATTACTCGAATATAGAAGAATATATTGGAATATGCCAGAATATAACAGAATATACCAGAATATACCATAATATTACTAGAATATAGAAGAATATACTAGAATATGCCAGAATATATCAGAATATACCAGAATATTACAAGAATATAGCAGAATATACTAGAATATACCAGAATATACCAGAATATACCATAATATTACTAGAACATAGAAGAATATACTAGAATATACCCGAATATACCATAATATTACTAGAATATAGAAGAATACACGAGATTATACGAGAATATACTAGAATGTACCAGAATATACCAGAATATACCAGAATATACCAGAATATATCACAATATTACTAGAATATAGCAGAACATACCAGAATATACCAGAATATACCAGAATATACCATAATATTACTAGAATATAGAAGAATATACGAGAATATACCAGAATATACCAGAATGTACTAGAATATAACAGAATATACCAGAATATACAAGAATTTAGCAGAATATACCAGAATACTACTAGAATATAGAAGAATATACGAGATTATACCAGAATATACTAGAATATACCAGAATATACCAGAATATACAATAATATTACTGGAATATAGAAGAATATACGAGAATATACCTAAATATATTAGAATATAGCAGAATATACCAGAATATACCAGAATATACCAGAATATACCAGAATATACCAGAATATATAAGAATATACAAGAATATAGCAGAATATACCACAATATTACTAGAATATAGAAGAATATTCGAGAATATACCTGAATATACCAGAATATACCATAATATAACTCGAATATAGAAGAAAATACTAGAATATACTAGAATATGCCAGAATATATCAGAATATACCAGAATATACCATAATATTACTAGAATATACCAGAATATACCAGAATATATAAGAATATACAACAATATAGAAGATTATACTAGAATATGCGAGAATATAGCAGAATATTCCAGAATATACCAGAATATACCATAATATTACAAGAATATAGCAGATTATACTAGAATATACCAGAATATACCACAATATTACTAGAATATAGAAGAATATACTAGAATATACCAGAATATACCATAATATTACTAGAATATAGAAGAATATACGAGATTATACCAGAATATACCAGAATATACCAGAATATACTAGAATATACCAGAATATACCAGAATATACCAGAATATACTAGAATATAACAGAATATACCAGAATACACCAGAATATACCCGAATATACCATAATATTACTAGAATATAGAAGAATATTCGAGAATATACCAGAATATAACATAATGTTACTAGAATATAGAAGAATATACGAGAATATACCTCAATATAATAGAATATAGAAGAATATACGAGAATATACCAGAATATACCAGAATATACCAGAATATACCAGAATATTACTCGAATATACCAGAATATACCATAATATTACTCGAATATAGAAGAATATACGAGAATATACCTGAATATATTAGAATATACCAGAATATACCAGAATATACCAGAATATACCATAATATTACTAGAATATAGAAGTATATACGAGAATATACGAAAATGTACCAGAACATACCAGAATATACTAGAATACAACAGAATATATCACAATATTACTAGAATATAGAAGAATATACTAGAATATGCCAGAATATATCAGAATATACCAGAATATACCATAATATTACTAGAATACAGAAGAATATTTGAGAATATACCTGAATATACCAGAATATACCATAATATTACTCGAATATAGAAGAATATATTGGAATATGCCAGAATATAACAGAATATACCAGAATATACCATAATATTACTAGAATATAGAAGAATATACTAGAATATGCCAGAATATATCAGAATATACCAGAATATTACAAGAATATAGCAGAATATACTAGAATATACCAGAATATACCAGAATGTACTAGAATATAACAGAATATACCAGAATATACAAGAATTTAGCAGAATATACCAGAATACTACTAGAATATAGAAGAATATACGAGATTATACCAGAATATACTAGAATATACCAGAATATACCAGAATATACAATAATATTACTGGAATATAGAAGAATATACGAGAATATACCTAAATATATTAGAATATAGCAGAATATACCAGAATATACCAGAATATACCAGAATATACCAGAATATATAAGAATATACAAGAATATAGCAGAATATACCACAATATTACTAGAATATAGAAGAATATTCGAGAATATACCTGAATATACCAGAATATACCATAATATAACTCGAATATAGAAGAAAATACTAGAATATACTAGAATATGCCAGAATATATCAGAATATACCAGAATATACCATAATATTACTAGAATATACCAGAATATACCAGAATATATAAGAATATACAACAATATAGAAGATTATACTAGAATATGCGAGAATATAGCAGAATATTCCAGAATATACCAGAATATACCATAATATTACAAGAATATAGCAGATTATACTAGAATATACCAGAATATACCACAATATTACTAGAATATAGAAGAATATACTAGAATATACCAGAATATACCATAATATTACTAGAATATAGAAGAATATACGAGATTATACCAGAATATACCAGAATATACCAGAATATACTAGAATATACCAGAATATACCAGAATATACCAGAATATACTAGAATATAACAGAATATACCAGAATACACCAGAATATACCCGAATATACCATAATATTACTAGAATATAGAAGAATATTCGAGAATATACCAGAATATAACATAATGTTACTAGAATATAGAAGAATATACGAGAATATACCTCAATATAATAGAATATAGAAGAATATACGAGAATATACCAGAATATACCAGAATATACCAGAATATACCAGAATATTACTCGAATATACCAGAATATACCATAATATTACTCGAATATAGAAGAATATACGAGAATATACCTGAATATATTAGAATATACCAGAATATACCAGAATATACCAGAATATACCATAATATTACTAGAATATAGAAGAATATACGAGAATATACGAAAATGTACCAGAACATACCAGAATATACTAGAATACAACAGAATATATCACAATATTACTAGAATATAGAAGAATATACTAGAATATGCCAGAATATATCAGAATATACCAGAATATACCATAATATTACTAGAATACAGAAGAATATTTGAGAATATACCTGAATATACCAGAATATACCATAATATTACTCGAATATAGAAGAATATATTGGAATATGCCAGAATATAACAGAATATACCAGAATATACCATAATATTACTAGAATATAGAAGAATATACTAGAATATGCCAGAATATATCAGAATATACCAGAATATTACAAGAATATAGCAGAATATACTAGAATATACCAGAATATACCAGAATATACCATAATATTACTAGAACATAGAAGAATATACTAGAATATACCAGAATATACCATAATATTACTAGAATATAGAAGAATACACGAGATTATACGAGAATATACTAGAATGTACCAGAATATACCAGAATATACCAGAATATACCAGAATATATCACAATATTACTAGAATATAGCAGAACATACCAGAATATACCAGAATATACCAGAATATACCATAATATTACTAGAATATAGAAGAATATACGAGAATATACCAGAATATACTAGAATATACCAGAATATACCAGAATATACAATAATATTACTGGAATATAGAAGAATATACGAGAATATACCTAAATATATTAGAATATAGCAGAATATACCAGAAATATACCAGAATATACCAGAATATACCAGAATATATAAGAATATACAAGAATATAGCAGAATATACCACAATATTACTAGAATATAGAAGAATATTCGAGAATATACCTGAATATACCAGAATATACCATAATATAACTCGAATATAGAAGAAAATACTAGAATATACTAGAATATGCCAGAATATATCAGAATATACCAGAATATACCATAATATTACTAGAATATACCAGAATATACCAGAATATATAAGAATATACAACAATATAGAAGATTATACTAGAATATGCGAGAATATAGCAGAATATTCCAGAATATACCAGAATATACCATAATATTACAAGAATATAGCAGATTATACTAGAATATACCAGAATATACCACAATATTACTAGAATATAGAAGAATATACTAGAATATACCAGAATATACCATAATATTACTAGAATATAGAAGAATATACGAGATTATACCAGAATATACCAGAATATACCAGAATATACTAGAATATACCAGAATATACCAGAATATACCAGAATATACTAGAATATAACAGAATATACCAGAATACACCAGAATATACCCGAATATACCATAATATTACTAGAATATAGAAGAATATTCGAGAATATACCAGAATATAACATAATGTTACTAGAATATAGAAGAATATACGAGAATATACCTCAATATAATAGAATATAGAAGAATATACGAGAATATACCAGAATATACCAGAATATACCAGAATATACCAGAATATTACTCGAATATACCAGAATATACCATAATATTACTCGAATATAGAAGAATATACGAGAATATACCTGAATATATTAGAATATACCAGAATATACCAGAATATACCAGAATATACCATAATATTACTAGAATATAGAAGAATATACGAGAATATACGAAAATGTACCAGAACATACCAGAATATACTAGAATACAACAGAATATATCACAATATTACTAGAATATAGAAGAATATACTAGAATATGCCAGAATATATCAGAATATACCAGAATATACCATAATATTACTAGAATACAGAAGAATATTTGAGAATATACCTGAATATACCAGAATATACCATAATATTACTCGAATATAGAAGAATATATTGGAATATGCCAGAATATAACAGAATATACCAGAATATACCATAATATTACTAGAATATAGAAGAATATACTAGAATATGCCAGAATATATCAGAATATACCAGAATATTACAAGAATATAGCAGAATATACTAGAATATACCAGAATATACCAGAATATACCATAATATTACTAGAACATAGAAGAATATACTAGAATATACCAGAATATACCATAATATTACTAGAATATAGAAGAATACACGAGATTATACGAGAATATACTAGAATGTACCAGAATATACCAGAATATACCAGAATATACCAGAATATATCACAATATTACTAGAATATAGAAGAATATACTAGAAGATGCCAGAATATATCAGAATATACCAGAATATACCATAATATTAATAGAATACAGAAGAATATTTGAGAATATACCTGAATATACCAGAATATACCATAATATTACTCGAATATAGCAGATTATACTAGAATATACCAGAATATACCACAATATTACTAGAATATAGAAGAATATACTAGAATATACCTCAATATAATAGAATATAGAAGAATATACGAGAATATACCAGAATATACCAGAATATAGCAGAATATACCATAATACTACTAGAATATAGCAGAATATACCATCGTATTACTCGAATATAGAAGAATATACGAGAATATACCTGAATATATTAGAATATAGCAGAATATACCAGAATATACCATAATATTAATAGAATATAGAAGAGTATTCGAGAATATACCTGAATATACCAGAATATACCATAATATTACTCGAATATACAAGAATATACTAGAATATGCCAGAATATATTAGAATATACCAGAATATACCATAATATTACTAGAATATACGAGAATATACCAGAATATATAAGAATATACAAGAATATAGCAGAATATACTAGAATATGCGAGAATATAGCAGAATATTCCAGTATATACCAGAATATACCATAATATTACAAGAATATAGCAGAATATACTAGAATATACCAGAATATACTAGAATATAGCAGAACATACCAGAATATACCAGAATATACCAGAATATACCATAATATTAATAGAATATAGAAGAGTACTCGAGAATATACCTGAATATACCAGAATATACCATAATATTACTCGAATATATAAGAATATACTAGAATATGCCAGAATATATTAGAATATACCAGAATATACCATAATATTACTAGAATATTCGAGAATATACCAGAATATATAAGAATATACAAGAATATAGCAGAATATACTAGAATATGCGAGATTATAGCAGAATATTCCAGTATATACCAGGAATATACCATAATATTACAAGAATATAGAAGAATATACTAGAATATACCAGAAAATACCATAATATTACTAGAATATAGAAGAATATACGAGATTATACCAGAATATACTAGAATATAGCAGAACATACCAGAATATACCAGAATATACCAGAATATACCATAATATTACTAGAATATAGAAGAATATACGAGAATATACCAGAATATACCAGAATGTACTAGAATATAACAGAATATACCAGAATATACAAGAATTTAGCAGAATATACCAGAATACTACTAGAATATAGAAGAATATTCGAGAATATACCTGAATATACCAGAATATACCATAATATAACTCGAATATAGAAGAATATACTAGAATATACCAGAATATACCATAATATTACTAGAATATAGAAGAATATACGAGATTATACCAGAATATACTAGAATATACCAGAATATACCAGAATATACCATAATATTACTCGAATATAGAAGAATATACGAGAATATACCTAAATATATTAGAATATAGCAGAATATACCAGAATATACCAGAATATACCAGAATATATAAGAATATACAAGAATATAGCAGAATATACCACAATATTACTAGAATATAGAAGAATATTCGAGAATATACCTGAATATACCAGAATATACCATAATATAACTCGAATATAGAAGAATATACTAGAATATACTAGAATATGCCAGAATATATCAGAATATACCAGAATATACCATAATATTACTAGAATATACCAGAATATACCAGAATATACCAGACTATATAAGAATATACAACAATATAGAAGATTATACTAGAATATGCGAGAATATAGCAGAATATTCCAGAATATACCAGAATATACCATAATATTACAAGAATATAGCAGATTATACTAGAATATACCAGAATATACCACAACATTACTAGAATATAGAAGAATATACTAGAATATACCAGAATATACCAGAATATACCAGAATATACCATAATATTACTAGAATATAGCAGAATATACTAGAAAATACCAGAATATTCCAGAATATACCAGAATATACGAGAATATAACAGAATATACCTGAATATACTAGAATATAGCGGAATATACCAGAATATACAATAATACTACTAGAATATAGAAGAATATACGAGAATATACCTGAATATACTAGAATATAGCAGAATATAGCAGAATGTAGCAGAATATACCATTATATTACTAGAATACAGAAGAATATACGAGAATATACCACAATATACTAGAATATAGCAGAATATACTAGAATATACCATAATATTACTCGAATATACAAGAATATACTAGAATA
This sequence comes from Halictus rubicundus, assembly GCF_050948215.1. NCBI lineage: Eukaryota > Metazoa > Arthropoda > Insecta > Hymenoptera > Halictidae > Halictus > Halictus rubicundus. Next base: position 153,582 of record NW_027488979.1, on the reverse strand, counting down.
TGCCAGAATATATTAGAATATACCAGAATATACCATAATATTACTAGAATATACGAGAATATACCAGAATATATAGGAATATACAAGAATATAGCAGAATATACTAGAATATGCGAGAATATAGCAGAATATTCCAGTATATACCAGAATATACCATAATATTACAAGAATATAGCAGAATATACTAGAATATACCAGAATATACCATAATATTACTAGAATATTACTAGAATATAGAAGAATATACTAGAATATACCAGAAAATACCATAATATTACTAGAATATAGAAGAATATACGAGATTATACCAGAATATACTAGAATATAGCAGAACATACCAGAATATACCAGAATATACCAGAATATACCATAATATTACTAGAATATAGAAGAATATACGAGAATATACCAGAATATACCAGAATGTACTAGAATATAACAGAATATACCAGAATATACAAGAATTTAGCAGAATATACCAGAATACTACTAGAATATAGAAGAATATACGAGATTATACCAGAATATACTAGAATATACCAGAATATACCAGAATATACCATAATATTACTCGAATATAGAAGAATATACGAGAATATACCTAAATATATTAGAATATAGCAGAATATACCAGAATATACCAGAATATACCAGAATATACCAGAATATATAAGAATATACAAGAATATAGCAGAATATACCACAATATTACTAGAATATAGAAGAATATTCGAGAATATACCTGAATATACCAGAATATACCATAATATAACTCGAATATAGAAGAATATACTAGAATATACTAGAATATGCCAGAATATATCAGAATATACCAGAATATACCATAATATTACTAGAATATACCAGAATATACCAGAATATATAAGAATATACAACAATATAGAAGATTATACTAGAATATGCGAGAATATAGCAGAATATTCCAGAATATACCAGAATATACTAGAATACAACAGAATATATCACAATATTACTAGAATATAGAAGAATATACTAGAATATGCAAGAATATATCAGAATATACCAGAATATACCATAATATTACTAGAATACAGAAGAATATTTGAGAATATACCTGAATATACCAGAATATACCATAATATTACTCGAATATAGAAGAATATATTGGAATATGCCAGAATATAACAAAATATACCAGAATATACCATAATATTACTAGAATATAGAAGAATATACTAGAATATGCCAGAATATATCAGAATATACCAGAATATTACAAGAATATAGCAGAATATACTAGAATGTACCAGAATATACCAGACTATACCATAATATTACTAGAACATAGAAGAATATACTAGAATATACCAGAATATACCATAATATTACTATAATATAGAACAATATACGAGATTATACCAGAATATACTAGAATGTACCAGAATATACCAGAATATACCAGAATATATTAGAATATAACAGAATATACCAGAATATACCAGAATATACCCGATTATACCATAATATTACTAGAATATAGAAGAATATTCCAGAATATACCAGAATATACCATAATATTACTAGAATATAGAAGAATATACGAGAATATACCTGAATATACCAGAATACACCAGAATATACCATAATATTACTAGAATATAGCAGAATATACTAGAAAATACTGTAATATACTAGAATATAACAGAATAGAACTGTATATACTAGAATATAGCAGAATATACCAGAATATACCATAATATTACTAGAATATAGAAGAATATACAAGAATATACCTGAATATACTAGAATGTAGCAGAATATACCAGAATGTACCAGAATATACCATTATATTACTAGAATAGAGAAGAATATACGAGAATATACCAGAATATACTAGAATATAGAAGAATATACTAGAATATACCAGAATATACCAGAATATACTAGAATATATCAGAATATACCAGAATATACTAGAATATAGCAGAATATACCACAATATTACTAGAATATAGAAGAATATTCGAGAATATACCTGAATATACCAGAATATACCATAATATAACTCGAATATAGAAGAATATACTAGAATATACTAGAATATGCCAGAATATATCAGAATATACCAGAATATACCATAATATTACTAGAATATACCATGTTGCGTCGCCAACCCCAATCACACTCTGGGTTTACGCTGCGTCACTTTCGAGAAAGTCTCCTATTCCATCCTTAACAAATTTATGTCTTTACGACCAGGGTGCGACTGGCAAATGTCAGCGCACTTTCACGGTCAAAATCCGCTCGACCGTACCGCTCTCTATGGCACGTGACGCAGCGTAGACCCACTTGTAGCGCCAGGGGGCCCGTAATTTATGGGACGGTTTCCAGACACGCGGGACTTGGTGTCGTCTTCCTTAGACGGACTCTGCCAAGTGTCTACCAGCTCGTGGGCGTTGCATAATGCCGAAAACCGCCCCCTAAATGCAATTATTGGTCCCCCACTATTCGAACCCTATCCGCGGAGGGAATCTATCTAGTCAACGTTCTTAAGATTCTTCTCCGTTCTCGTCAGATACCAACGAACTCTCGCCTCTGTATTATCGCTTCTTTTTGCAATCACTTCGCTGTACAGTAACCATCCGCTTTCGTTAAATACATATATATTGTTACTAAACAGTGTTGTGACCATAACCCTACAACCAGCTTGCATACATCTTAAAGATTGTGCGAGCACGCGTCACATCGTAACTACCTCAATTTTACGACGTTGGTGACGCCACAACATACCAGAATATACCATAATATTACCAGAATATACCAGAATATACTATAATATTACTAGAATATACCAGAATATACCATCGTATTACTCGAATATAGAAGAATATAGGAGAATATACCTGAATATATTAGAATATAGCAGAATATACCAGAATATACCAGAATATACCATAATATTAATAGAATATAGAAGAGTATTCGAGAATATACCTGAATATACCAGAATATACCATAATATTACACGAATATACAAGAATATCCAAGAATATGCCAGAATATATTAGAATATACCAGAATATACCATAATATTACTAGAATATACGAGAATATACCAGAATATATAAGAATATACAAGAATATAGCAGAATATACTAGAATATGCGAGATTATAGCAGAATATTCCAGTATATACCAGGAATATACCATAATATTACAAGAATATAGCAGAATATACTAGAATATACCAGAATATACCAGAATATACCATAATATTACTAGAATATTACTAGAATATAGAAGAATATACTAGAATATACCAGAAAATACCATAATATTACTAGAATATAGAAGAATATACGAGATTATACCAGAATATACTAGAATATAGCAGAACATACCAGAATATACCAGAATATACCAGAATATACCATAATATTACTAGAATATAGAAGAATATACGAGAATATACCAGAATATACCAGAATGTACTAGAATATAACAGAATATACCAGAATATACAAGAATTTAGCAGAATATACCAGAATACTACTAGAATATAGAAGAATATACGAGATTATACCAGAATATACTAGAATATACCAGAATATACCAGAATATACCATAATATTACTCGAATATAGAAGAATATACGAGAATATACCTAAATATATTAGAATATAGCAGAATATACCAGAATATACCAGAATATACCAGAATATACCAGAATATATAAGAATATACAAGAATATAGCAGAATATACCACAATATTACTAGAATATAGAAGAATATTCGAGAATATACCTGAATATACCAGAATATACCATAATATAACTCGAATATAGAAGAATATACTAGAATATACTAGAATATGCCAGAATATATCAGAATATACCAGAATATACCATAATATTACTAGAATATACCAGAATATACCAGAATATATAAGAATATACAACAATATAGAAGATTATACTAGAATATGCGAGAATATAGCAGAATATTCCAGAATATACCAGAATATACCATAATATTACAAGAATATAGCAGATTATACTAGAATATACCAGAATATACCACAATATTACTAGAATATAGAAGAATATTCGAGATTATACCAGAATATACTAGAATATAGCAGAACATACCAGAATATACCAGAATATACCAGAATATACCATAATATTACTAGAATATAGAAGAATATACGAGAATATACCAGAATATACCAGAATGTACTAGAATATAACAGAATATACCAGAATATACAAGAATTTAGCAGAATATACCAGAATACTACTAGAATATAGAAGAATATACGAGATTATACCAGAATATACTAGAATATACCAGAATATACCAGAATATACCATAATATTACTCGAATATAGAAGAATATTCGAGAATATACCAGAATATAACATAATATTACTAGAATATAGAAGAATATACGAGAATATACCTCAATATAATAGAATATAGAAGAATATACGAGAATATACCAGAATATACCAGAATATAGCAGAGTATACCATAATATTACTAGAATATAGCAGAATATACCATCGTATTACTCGAATGTAGAAGAATATACGAGAATATACCTGAATATATTAGAATATAGCAGAATATACCAGAATATACCAGAATATACCATAATATTAATAGAATATAGAAGAGTATTCGAGAATATACCTGAATATACCAGAATATACCATAATATTACTCGAATATACAAGAATATACTAGAATATGCCAGAAAATACCATAATATTACTAGAATATAGAAGAATATACGAGATTATACCAGAATATACTAGAATATAGCAGAACATACCAGAATATACCAGAATATACCAGAATATACCATAATATTACTAGAATATAGAAGAATATACGAGAATATACCAGAATATACCAGAATGTACTAGAATATAACAGAATATACCAGAATATACAAGAATTTAGCAGAATATACCAGAATACTACTAGAATATAGAAGAATATACGAGATTATACCAGAATATACTAGAATATACCAGAATATACCAGAATATACAATAATATTACTGGAATATAGAAGAATATACGAGAATATACCTAAATATATTAGAATATAGCAGAATATACCACAATATTACTAGAATATAGAAGAATATTCGAGAATATACCTGAATATACCAGAATATACCATAATATAACTCGAATATAGCAGAATATACTAGAATATACCAGAATATACCAGAATATACCATAATATTACTAGAACATAGAAGAATATACTAGAATATACCAGAATATACCATAATATTACTAGAATATAGAAGAATATACGAGATTATACCAGAATATACTAGAATGTACCAGAATATACCAGAATATACCAGAATATACCAGAATATATCACAATATTACTAGAATATAGAAGAATATACTAGAAGATGCCAGAATATATCAGAATATACCAGAATATACCATAATATTAATAGAATATAGAAGAGTATTCGAGAATATACCTGAATATACCAGAATATACCATAATATTACTCGAATATACAAGAATATACTAGAATATGCCAGAATATATTAGAATATACCAGAATATACCATAATATTACTAGAATATACGAGAATATACCAGAATATATAAGAATATACAAGAATATAGCAGAATATACTAGAATATGCGAGAATATAGCAGAATATTCCAGTATATACCAGAATATACCATAATATTACAAGAATATAGCAGAATATACTAGAATATACCAGAATATACCAGAATATACCATAATATTACTAGAATATTACTAGAATATAGAAGAATATACTAGAATATACCAGAAAATACCATAATATTACTAGAATATAGAAGAATATTCGAGATTATACCAGAATATACTAGAATATAGCAGAACATACCAGAATATACCAGAATATACCAGAATATACCAGAATATACCATAATATTACTCGAATATACAAGAATATACTAGAATATGCCAGAATATATTAGAATATACCAGAATATACCATAATATTACTAGAATATACGAGAATATACCAGAATATATAAGAATATACAAGAATATAGCAGAATATACTAGAATATGCGAGAATATAGCAGAATATTCCAGTATATACCAGAATATACCATAATATTACAAGAATATAGCAGAATATACTAGAATATACCAGAATATACCAGAATATACCATAATATTACTAGAATATTACTAGAATATAGAAGAATATACTAGAATATAGCAGAATATACCATAATATTACTAGAATATAGCAGAATATACCATCGTATTACTCGAATATAGAAGAATATACGAGAATATACCTGAATATATTAGAATATAGCAGAATATACCAGAATATACCAGAATATACCAGAATATACCATAATATTAATAGAATATAGAAGAGTATTCGAGAATATACCTGAATATACCAGAATATACCATAATATTACTCGAATATACAAGAATATACTAGAATATGCCAGAATATATTAGAATATACCAGAATATACCATAATATTACTAGAATATACGAGAATATACCAGAATATATAAGAATATACAAGAATATAGCAGAATATACTAGAATATGCGAGAATATAGCAGAATATTCCAGTATATACCAGAATATACCATAATATTACAAGAATATAGCAGAATATACTAGAATATACCAGAATATACCAGAATATACCATAATATTACTAGAATATTACTAGAATATAGAAGAATATACTAGAATATACCAGAAAATACCATAATATTACTAGAATATAGAAGAATATACGAGATTATACCAGAATATACTAGAATATAGCAGAACATACCAGAATATACCAGAATATACCAGAATATACCATAATATTACTAGAATATAGAAGAATATACGAGAATATACCAGAATATACCAGAATGTACTAGAATATAACAGAATATACCAGAATATACAAGAATTTAGCAGAATATACCAGAATACTACTAGAATATAGAAGAATATACGAGATTATACCAGAATATACTAGAATATACCAGAATATACCAGAATATACAATAATATTACTGGAATATAGAAGAATATACGAGAATATACCTAAATATATTAGAATATAGCAGAATATACCACAATATTACTAGAATATAGAAGAATATTCGAGAATATACCTGAATATACCAGAATATACCATAATATAACTCGAATATAGCAGAATATACTAGAATATACCAGAATATACCAGAATATACCATAATATTACTAGAACATAGAAGAATATACTAGAATATACCAGAATATACCATAATATTACTAGAATATAGAAGAATATACGAGATTATACCAGAATATACTAGAATGTACCAGAATATACCAGAATATACCAGAATATACCAGAATATATCACAATATTACTAGAATATAGAAGAATATACTAGAAGATGCCAGAATATATCAGAATATACCAGAATATACCATAATATTACTAGAATACAGAAGAATATTTGAGAATATACCTGAATATACCAGAATATACCAGAATATAGCAGAATATACCATAATATTACTAGAATATAGCAGAATATACCATCGTATTACTCGAATATAGAAGAATATACGAGAATATACCTGAATATATTAGAATATAGCAGAATATACCAGAATATACCAGAATATACCAGAATATACCATAATATTAATAGAATATAGAAGAGTATTCGAGAATATACCTGAATATACCAGAATATACCATAATATTACTCGAATATACAAGAATATACTAGAATATGCCAGAATATATTAGAATATACCAGAATATACCATAATATTACTAGAATATACGAGAATATACCAGAATATATAAGAATATACAAGAATATAGCAGAATATACTAGAATATGCGAGAATATAGCAGAATATTCCAGTATATACCAGAATATACCATAATATTACAAGAATATAGCAGAATATACTAGAATATACCAGAATATACCAGAATATACCATAATATTACTAGAATATTACTAGAATATAGAAGAATATACTAGAATATACCAGAAAATACCATAATATTACTAGAATATAGAAGAATATTCGAGATTATACCAGAATATACTAGAATATAGCAGAACATACCAGAATATACCAGAATATACCAGAATATACCATAATATTACTAGAATATAGAAGAATATACGAGAATATACCAGAATATACCAGAATGTACTAGAATATAACAGAATATACCAGAATATACAAGAATTTAGCAGAATATACCAGAATACTACTAGAATATAGAAGAATATACGAGATTATACCAGAATATACTAGAATATACCAGAATATACCAGAATATACCATAATATTACTCGAATATAGAAGAATATACGAGAATATACCTAAATATATTAGAATATAGCAGAATATAGCAGAATATACCAGAATATACCAGAATATACCAGAATATATAAGAATATACAAGAATATAGCAGAATATACCACAATATTACTAGAATATAGAAGAATATTCGAGAATATACCTGAATATACCAGAATATACCATAATATAACTCGAATATAGAAGAATATACTAGAATATACTAGAATATGCCAGAATATATCAGAATATACCAGAATATACCATAATATTACTAGAATATACCAGAATATACCAGAATATATAAGAATATACAACAATATAGAAGATTATACTAGAATATGCGAGAATATAGCAGAATATTCCAGAATATACCAGAATATACCATAATATTACAAGAATATAGCAGAATATACCAGAATATACCATAATATTACTAGAATATAGAAGAATATACGAGATTATACTAGAATATACTAGAATTTGTGACGGGTATCCGTCGGGGTGGAGGGAGTGCCGACTCAGCCGGCTGCCAGGGGTCGGTAGCGCCTCGAGGAGGGATAACTGGTAGAGTTGTTTTCTGGTGAAATACTCGTTTATTGTCCGTATTCTCTCTATTTACACAGGTGGCGTGATTGCGGCGGTATCGCGGTGTTATCGCGGCGGATCGGTAGCGCGGCGGCGCGGTATCGCGGCGGCGCGGTATCGCCTCGGCGTCGGGGAATCGGTCAGGGGTTTGTAGGACGGTCCCGCGGGCTTGCGCCCCTCGGGGGAGGGATTCCGGCCCGTTTGCACGGTGCCGGCTCGGACGAGTTTCCCGTAGGCTTGCGCCCCTCGGGGGAGGGATTCCGGCCCGTTTGCACGGTGCCGGCTCGGATGAAGTTCCCGTAGGCTTGCGCCCCTCGGGGGAGGGATTCCGGCCCGTTTGCACGGTGCCGGCTCGGATGAATTTCCCGTAGGCTTGCGCCCCTCGGGGGAGGGATTCCTGCCCGTTTGCACGGTGCAGGCTCGGATACGGGAACGAGGGTGTTCGGCGGAAACGGTGGTTTCGGTGGGAACGGGGTACGGTCGGGTGGGAGGTACAGCGGAGGGCTTACTCGGCGGTCGCTTTCGGTCTCGCATGCCTGGCCTCAACTGCCCCGATTTCTGCTTCTCGCGGCCTACTTATCCTTCCCACCGCTCACTTCCACTCGCGAGCAGCCGGCTCGTCGCGGCGGCCACCTCGCGGCCGCGACGAGAGGCTGTGCTCGGCCGCGGTCTCGGCGCGCTCGCTGGGAGTGGGGCGGTGGGAGGCGCGGTGTTCGGCGGGGAAGTCGCGGGCCTTAGCTATACCCGTTACAAATATACCAGAATATACCAGAATATACTAGAATATATCAGAATATACCATAATATAACTAGAATATAGAAGAATATTCGAGAATATACCTGAATATACCAGAAAATACCATAATATTACTAGAATATACCAGAATATACCAGAATATACTAGAATATATCAGAATATACCAGAATATTACTAGAATGTAGAAGAATATATAATGCCTATATTCTATCCCGTGTTAAGGGTCAAACAACAGACTAAATTTGTTTCTCTGTAAATAAAGATTATGTTTTATTAGATACTTATTATTTTACACTTTGTACAACTATTTACAAACTCACCTGTAAATAAAGAAACGACAATTAGAGTCTATTGTTCACTCTCTTTATTTACGCTAACTTTATATCTAACTTATTCTATTAATTAGCTGCCACTATCTCGCTAAATTTCTATGCACGTGTGCTCTCTATATTCTCTTTCTCTTTTACCTATCTCTATCCCTCTCTATCTATCTCAGCTGTAGGGACAGTTCAGAGAGTGCGCTGAGCATGCAAAGCGCGCTCGATTTGAATTAAAGAAAGTATATTTTCTTTACAAATATACGAGAATATACCTGAATATACTAGAATATAGCAGAATATACCAGAATGTACCAGAATATACCATTATATTACTAGAATAGAGAAGAATATACGAGAATATACCAGAATATACTAGAATATAGAAGAATATACTAGAATATACCAGAATATACCAGAATATACTAGAATATATCAGAATATACCAGAATATACTAGAATATAGTATAATATACCAGAATATACCATAATATTACTTGAATATAGAAGAAGATTCGAGAATATACCTGAATATACCAGAATATACCATAATATTACTCGCATATAGAAGAATATACGAGAATATACCTGAATATATTAGAATATACCAGAATATACCAGAATATTACTCGAATATACCAGAATATACCATAATATTACTCGAATATAGAAGAATATACTATAATATGCCAGAATATACCAGAATATACCAGAATATATCATAATATTACTAGAATATAGAAGAATATACTAGAATATGCCAGAATATATCAGAATATACCAGAATATACCATAATATTACTAGAATACAGAAGAATATTTGAGAATATACCTGAATATACCAGAATATACCATAATATTACTCGAATATAGAAGAATATATTGGAATATGCCAGAATATAACAGAATATACCAGAATATACCATAATATTACTAGAATATAGAAGAATATACTAGAATATGCCAGAATATATCAGAATATACCAGAATATTACAAGAATATAGCAGAATATACTAGAATATACCAGAATATACCATAATATTACTAGAACATAGAAGAATATACTAGAATATACCAGAATATACCATAATATTACTAGAATATAGAAGAATATACGAGATTATACCAGAATATACTAGAATGTACCAGAATATACCAGAATATACCAGAATATACCAGAATATATCACAATATTACTAGAATATAGAAGAATATACTAGAATATGCCAGAATATATCAGAATATACCAGAATATACCATAATATTACTAGAATACAGAAGAATATTTGAGAATATACCTGAATATACCAGAATATACCATAATATTACTCGAATATAGAAGAATATATTGGAATATGCCAGAATATAACAGAATATACCAGAATATACCATAATATTACTAGAATATAGAAGAATATACGAGAATATACCAGAATATACTAGAATATAGGAGAATATACTAGAATATACCAGAATATACCAGAATATACTAGAATATATCAGAATATACCAGAATATACTAGAATATAGCAGAATATACCACAATATTACTAGAATATATAAGAATATTCGAGAATATACCTGAATATACCAGTGTAACAGACCTGGCTGCGCCAGGCCTGTTCCTGACCGCACGCGCCCGAATCCGAGCCCCCGAACACGACCGACGGATACCGAGATCCGCCGGTACCCGCGAGCGCCCCCGCGAGCCCCTCATCGCCGAACCGATCTTGGCGGGAACCGGAACCCGCCATGATGCGACACCGGCGCGCCGGATGCGTGACGACACCGGAAAAGCCGGCCGCGAACCGTACCGCACCGCACCCCCTCGCCCGGCAAGACGAGAGAGACGGACCGGAAAACGGTCTCTTTGGTTTTCCGCCGCGATAGCGATCAGTCGCAGGATCGAACCGCATTTACCAGCCGCCGATATCGACCGCCCGGATACGATCGACCCGCGCTGCTCCGACGCCGAGAAACCGCCCGCCGATTCTCGCGGAATACTAGTTTGCCCGCGAATCTTAGAACCGCGAGTGTGCCGAGTTATTCGCGACCCGCGAACACCGATCTACGCCGCTGCGTGCCAGATCACCTGGAGAGCCGCCCCGAACGCCGAGCGATCGAGGACCGGACCCAGGGTAAGTACCTTACTTTCCCGTTAACCCGATACCTCCGCTCCCGCCCACACACCCACGGAGAGCGAACCACCCGCAGCCGGCCCCTCGCCGGCCGCCCTGGGGCACGGGCTCTCCGCCCGCCGAAACTACCCTGGTCCGGATACGCCGCCGCGTACGGCCCCGACCCCGCCGTAACCTGAGGCACGAACCGCGACCGCCGACCGCCGAAACGCGAAGCCGGGACAGTGACGAACGTTTGAAATACTCGCGTCGTTAATCACCCGTGCCCGACCGTCCGCGACCCCGCCGTAACCCTCGCGTTATCCTGCGAGAACCCTGGCACGGCGAGCCAAATCCGGCCGCGAGGAATCCGTGGTGACGAGATCCGCCGGGAAACGGACTCGTTACATGGCGCCCGAACAGGGACTTGTTTAACCACGTGGGACAGGCTGGATTACGCCCACGTGGGAATTTGTGAGGTTAAGTGTGCCGCGGAGTGAAGTGAACCGAACCGCGCGTGCGCCACCTAGTGCGAGCCCGCCGAAATAGTGCCGGTACACGCGCGCCGCCCAGTGTCGCCCTGCCGAAATAGTGCCGGTACACGCGCGCCGTCCAGTGTCGCCCGGCCGAAACACTACCGGTACACGCGCGCCGCCTGCCGCCGCCGCGACGAAGCAGGACCGCCGATCGAACGTCGGGCGGGCGCGAAAGTTTGAATCACAGCCGGGGGAAACCCACGTGGATGCCCCGAGGGACACCCACGACGAGCCGTACCCGAAGAAACGCCGACGGACCACCATCCCCCGAGACACCGGACGACCGGAGACGACGGTGGGCCGACTGCATTAGCCGCCTGACGAACGATCGGCGTACAGACCCGGAAAATGCTGTCCGCCGCCGCGACGGCCGAGAGACCGGACCCGCTCCGCAACATCGACCGGATCCGGAAGAGCGGTTGCACCACCGACGGGAAAGACCCGCATGCGTTCCTGGAACGCGTGGAAGACCTCCAGTTGACGTACGGGTTCCCAGACGAGGACATGCTCCGAGCCGCACCGGTAATGTTAAGCGGACGAGCGCAGGCCTGGTACCGGAACGAACGGGAAGAGATCGCCACCTGGGACGAATTCAGGCAGGCATTCCTCCGGGCCCATGCGTCGCCGCAGACCCGCTATCAGCTCGAGCGGGCTGCCCGGGAAAGGAGACAGCGGGACGACGAGCCGTTCACGGACTTCGTGACGGATGTTACCACGCTGATGCGACGAGTACAGGTGCCGCCGTCCGAGAGACTCGACCTGCTACACGAGAACATGCGGACCAAGTTCCAATACCTCATACCCCGGGGATCCGTGCCGGATGTGAGGACGCTCCGCGAGCGTGTGCAGGAACTCGAGCGTATCGAAGAACGGGAAAGACGGCCGCGCCGAACCCCGGCCCACGCCGCCGCGACCGAGCTAGCCACGCCGACCACGAGCCGCGCTCCGCCGTCGGAACCGTACGACGTCGACACCCACTGCTGGCGGTGCAAGCAGCGAGGACACACACGCTTCGAGTGCCGGAACGCGTACCGGAGATTTTGTTCGCGGTGCGGACGCGACGGAGTGCTCACCCGGGAGTGTCACCCGCCGGGAAACGGAGCACGGGCCCCGTCGCCGAGGGGCGAGCGCCGGGCCCGCTAGACGACCTGTCGGAGCAAATCCGATACACGCCGCGTCCCGTGTTATCGGTCCGAATCCTCGGCCGGAGATTCGATGCCCTCCTCGACACGGGCTCACAGATATCCTGCGTCAACGAGGACGTCGTGGCCTGGGCGCAGGAGCAAGGGAGGTTCCCCGCGGAGCACCGCGCCGGCCTCGTCAACCTAGCCGACGGAACTGATACGCGTCCGACGGGACGCATCCGCCTGCCGTTTCGAGTCCGACACCGGGAGGAAACAGCCGAGTTCACCGTACTACCGAGGATGGGGATGCCGGTGCTCCTCGGCATCCACGGCCTCGCCGCCCTGCGCCTGAGGATGGAGCCGCCCGCCGAAATCGCCGCCCGGACCGAGGACTACCACGCCGAGCCGTGTCTCCAACTAGGACTGCGACCGCTGCCGAAAGACGAGCGAGAAGCGTTCGACCGATTCCTCGACACCGAGCTGGAACGCTTCAACGCCGTGACGGGCCGTACGACGCTCATACGGCACCGGATAAAGCTGCTCGACGAGACGCCGGTCAAGCAGCGGTACCGTCCCCGGAACCCGGCCATGCAGGCTATTATCAACGAAGAGGTCGCGCAGATGTTGCGCGACGGCGTCATCGAGCCGTCCAGCAGCCCGTGGAGTTCGCCTGTCGTCGTTGTGAAGAAGAAGGACGGCCGGCCGCGATTCTGCGTCGACTTCCGCAAGTTGAACGAACGGTCGGAGAAGGACGCGTATCCGCTGCCGCACATCCAGGCCACATTGGACAAACTGCGAGGGGCCAGGTTCCTCACGACGCTGGACCTGAAGAACGGATATTGGCAGGTGCCCCTGGAGCCCGCGAGCCGACCGCTTACCGCCTTCACCGTTCCAGGGATCGGCCTTTTCCAATTCACGGTGATGCCCTTCGGCCTACACTCCGCGCCCGCGACCTTCCAGCGCCTCCTGGATCGCGTGATCGGCCCGGAGCTCGAGCCGCACGCGTTCGCCTATCTGGACGACATTATTGTCGTCAGCCGGACCGTGGCCGACCACCGACGCCACCTCCACGACGTTTTCCGACGCCTGCGTGCGGCCGGACTGAAACTGAACCCGGAAAAGTGCCGATTCTGTGTCGACAGCCTCCGGTATTTAGGCCATATCGTCGACCAGCAGGGCATCCGGACCGACCCGCAGAAAACCGCAGCCATCGCCCAGATCCCGACGCCGAAAACAATCAAGGACATCCGCAGATTCCACGGGATGGCCTCGTGGTACCGGCGATTCGTCCCGAACTTCGCGGAGGTCATCGAGCCGTTAACCCGCCTGACCCGCAAAAACGCCAGATGGCAGTGGACCTCCGCTGAGGAAACGGCGTTCCGCACGATGAAGGAACGCCTCGTAGCCGCCCCGGTGCTGGCCTGCCCAGATTTCGAGCAGCTTTTCACGCTCCAGACCGATGCCAGCGACTACGGGCTGGGGGTCGTACTCACGCAGGGCCCCGAGGACGACGAGAGGGTGATCGCCTATGCCAGCCACACAATGAGCGAGACCGAGCGCAAATACAGCGCCACCGAGAAGGAGTGTCTCGCCGTGGTCTGGGGCATCCGGAAGATGCGGCCGTACCTGGAAGGGTACCGCTTCACCGTCATCACCGACCACCAAGCCCTTAAATGGTTCCGCCAACTCGACAGCCCGACCGGCCGCCTGGCGAGATGGGCGTTAGAGCTCCAGCAATACGATTTCGAGGTGCGGTACCGACCCGGAAAACATAACCACGTGGCGGATACGCTGTCCAGAATCCCGCCGCCGCCCGGAGTGAATTCACTCCGACCGAAGCAGCACACCGACACGTGGTACCAGAAGAAGCTAGCCGCCGCCCAGACCGACCCAGCCGCCGAACCAGAGTTCCAGATACGAGAGGGGCGCCTCTACAAACGCATCCCGCACCAGCTCGATTATAACGAGCCCGAGCCGAGCACAACGTGGAAGCTGTGCGTACCGAACGAGGATCGCCCGGCTACCCTGGCCCAGTACCACGACGACCCCACGGCCGGTCACCTGGGAGTCGCCAAAACCATCGTGCGCCTGGCGCAGCGATTCTACTGGCCGGGGATGTTCCGGGATGCCGCCCGCTACGTCCGGAGCTGCAAGAACTGCATGCAGTACAAGGTTCCGCCGCACCCGTTACCAGGACAGCTGCACGCCAACCCGGGGACCGAACCATGGCATACCGTCTCCGTCGACCTAATCGGACCGCTGCCGCGATCCCGGCAGGGTCATCGCTGGTTGCTGGTGGCCATGGACCGCTTCACGAAGTGGGTCGAGCTCACCCCGCTCCGGAAAGCCACCAGTACCGCCGTCGCAGCTGCGCTCCAGAGGGAGGTAATCCTGCGACACGGAGCTCCGCAGATTCTGATTTCAGATAACGGCCGCCAGTTCATAGGGGAGCCCGTGACCGCGCTGCTGAAAGCCGCCGGGACCCAGCACCGCCGGACCCCGCCGTACGCGCCCCAGTGTAATCCGGTAGAGCGAGCTAACAAGGTCGTGAAGACCATGCTCGCCCAGTACACCGGCAACCGACATAACCGCTGGGACGAGAAACTGGACGAGGCCAGATTCGCGATCAACACGGCGTGGCACGAGGCAACCGGGTACAGCCCGGCGTACCTCAACCAAGGCCGGGAACTCCGGCCACCGGGGCCGACCACCACGGAAGGAGCCGCAGCCCCCCGCAGCAGCGGTGGAAGAACCTCCGAGAGGCCCAGGAACTGGCCCGAGTACACCTGGCCCGGGCGTTCGACCGACAGGCCAAATACTACAACCTGCGCCGGCGAGATTGGAGGCCCGCCCTGGGGGACACCGTCTGGAAGAGGGAGCACACGCTGTCCAACAAGGAAGAAGGCGTCGCCGCCAAACTCGCGCCGAAGTTCAGCGGCCCGTATACCGTCGAGCGCGTCGTGTCGCCGGTCATCGTGGACCTGCGCGACCGGGCTAGGCGATGGCTGCGCCACATCCACGTCCGGGACCTCAAGGCCGCAGCCGGCCCTGCTGACGACCCCGACCACACCCCGGAGGAAAGCGCCGCGCGCGGGCGCCGCCCCTCCCCACTTTCCCGTTAACCCGATACCTCCGCTCCCGCCCACACACCCACGGAGAGCGAACCACCCGCAGCCGGCCCCTCGCCGGCCGCCCTGGGGCACGGGCTCTCCGCCCGCCGAAACTACCCTGGTCCGGATACGCCGCCGCGTACGGCCCCGACCCCGCCGTAACCTGAGGCACGAACCGCGACCGCCGACCGCCGAAACGCGAAGCCGGGACAGTGACGAACGTTTGAAATACTCGCGTCGTTAATCACCCGTGCCCGACCGTCCGCGACCCCGCCGTAACCCTCGCGTTATCCTGCGAGAACCCTGGCACGGCGAGCCAAATCCGGCCGCGAGGAATCCGTGGTGACGAGATCCGCCGGGAAACGGACTCGTTACACCAGAATATACCATAATATAACTCGAATATAGAAGAATATACTAGAATATACTAGAATATGCCAGAATATATCAGAATATACCAGAATATACCATAATATTACTAGAATATACCAGAATATACCAAAATATTACCAGAATATACCAGAATATACTATAATATTACTAGAATATACCAGAATATACCATCGTATTACTCGAATATAGAAGAATATACGAGAATATACCTGAATATATTAGAATATAGCAGAATATACCAGAATATACCAGAATGTACCATAATATTAATAGAATATAGAAGAGTATTCGAGAATATACCTGAATATACCAGAATATACCATAATATTACTCGAATATACAAGAATATACTAGAATATGCCAGAATATATTAGAATATACCAGAATATACCATAATATTACTAGAATATACGAGAATATACCAGAATATATAAGAATATACAAGAATATAGCAGAATATACTAGAATATGCGAGAATATAGCAGAATATTCCAGTATATACCAGAATATACCATAATATTACAAGAATATAGCAGAATATACTAGAATATACCAGAATATACCAGAATATACCATAATATTACTAGAATATTACTAGAATATAGAAGAATATACTAGAATATACCAGAAAATACCATAATATTACTAGAATATAGAAGAATATACGAGATTATACCAGAATATACTAGAATATAGCAGAACATACCAGAATATACCAGAATATACCAGAATATACCATAATATTACTAGAATATAGAAGAATATAAGAGAATATACCAGAATATACCAGAATGTACTAGAATATAACAGAATATACCAGAATATACAAGAATTTAGCAGAATATACCAGAATACTACTAGAATATAGAAGAATATACGAGATTATACCAGAATATACTAGAATATACCAGAATATACCAGAATATACCATAATATTACTCGAATATAGAAGAATATACGAGAATACACCTAAATATATTAGAATATAGCAGAATATACCAGAATATACCAGAATATATAAGAATATACAAGAATATAGCAGAATATACCATAATATTACTAGAATATAGAAGAATATTCGAGAATATACCTGAATATACCAGAATATACCATAATATAACTCGAATATAGAAGAATATACTAGAATATACTAGAATATGCCAGAATATATCAGAATATACCAGAATATACCATAATATTACTAGAATATACCAGAATATACCAGAATATATAAGAATATACAACAATATAGAAGATTATACTAGAATATGCGAGAATATAGCAGAATATTCCAGAATATACCAGAATATACCATAATATTACAAGAATATAGCAGATTATACTAGAATATACCAGAATATACCACAATATTACTAGAATATAGAAGAATATACTAGAATATACCAGAATATACCATAATATTACTAGAATATAGAAGAATATACGAGATTATACCAGAATATACCAGAATATACCAGAATATACTAGAATATAACAGAATATACCAGAATACACCAGAATATACCCGAATATACCATAATATTACTAGAATATAGAAGAATATTCGAGAATATACCAGAATATAACATAATATTACTAGAATATAGAAGAATATACGAGAATATACCTCAATATAATAGAATATAGAAGAATATACGAGAATATACCAGAATATACCAGAATATTACTAGAATATAGCAGAATATACCAGAATATACTAGAATATAGCAGAATATACCAGAATATACAATAATACTACTAGAATATAGAAGAATATACGAGAATATACCTGAATATACTAGAATATAGCAGAATATAGCAGAATGTACCAGAATATACCATTATATTACTAGAATAGAGAAGAATATACGAGAATATACCACAATATACTAGAATATAGCAGAATATACTAGAATATACCAGAATATACCAGAATATACTAGAATATATCAGAATATACCAGAATATACTAGAATATAGCAGAATATACCAGAATATACCACAATATTACTAGAATATAGAAGAATATACGAGAATATACCTCAATATAATAGAATATAGAAGAATATACGAGAATATACCAGAATATACCATAATATTACTAGAATATAGCAGAATATACTAGGAAATACCAGAATATTCCAGAATATACCAGAATATACTAGAATATAACAGAATATACCTGAATATACTAGAATATAGCAGAATATACCAGAATATACCATAATATTACTAGAATATAGAAGAATATACGAGATTATACTAGAATATACTAGAATATACCAGAATATACCAGAATATACCAGAATATACTAGAATATAGTATAATATACCAGAATATACCATAATATTACTCGAATATAGAAGAATATACTATAATATGCCAGAATATACCAGAATGTACCAGAATATATCATAATATTACTAGAATATAGAAGAATATACTAGAATATGACAGAATATATCAGAATATACCAGAATATACCATAATGTTACTAGAATACAGAAGAATATTTGAGAATATACCTGAATATACCAGAATATACCATAATATTACTCGAATATAGAAGAATATATTGGAATATGCCAGAATATAACAGAATATACCAGAATATACCATAATATTACTAGAATATAGAAGAATATACTAGAATATGCCAGAATATATCAGAATATACTAGAATATTACAAGAATATAGCAGAATATACTAGAATATACCAGAATATACCAGAATATACCATAATATTACTAGAACATAGAAGAATATACTAGAATATACCAGAATATACCATAATATTACTAGAATATAGAAGAATATACGAGATTATACCAGAATATACTAGAATGTACCAGAATATACCAGAATATACCAGAATATACCAGAATATATCACAATATTACTAGAATATAGAAGAATATACTAGAATATGCCAGAATATATCAGAATATACCAGAATATACCATAATATTACTAGAATATAGAAGAATATATTGGAATATGCCAGAATATACCAGAATATACCAGAATATACCATAATATTACTAGAACATAGAAGAATATACTAGAATATACCAGAATATACCATAATATTACTAGAATATAGAAGAATATACGAGATTATACCAGAATATACTAGAATGTACCAGAATATACCAGAATATACCAGAATATATTAGAATATAACAGAATATACCAGAATATACCAGAATATACCCGATTATATCATAATATTACTAGAATATAGAAGAATATTCCAGAATATACCAGAATATACCATAATATTACTAGAATATAGAAGAATATACGAGAATATACCTGAATATACCAGAATACACCAGAATATACCATAATATTACTAGAATATAGCAGAATATACTAGAAAATACCAGAATATTCCAGAAGATACCAGAATATACGAGAATATAACAGAATATACCTGAATATACTAGAATATAGCGGAATATACCAGAATATACAATAATACTACTAGAATATAGAAGAATATACGAGAATATACCTGAATATACTAGAATATAGCAGAATATAGCAGAATGTACAAGAATATACCATTATATTACTAGAATAGAGAAGAATATACGAGAATATACCACAATATACTAGAATATAGCAGAATATACTAGAATATACCGGAATATACCAGAATATACTAGAATATATCAGAATATACCAGAATATACTAGAATATAGCAGAATATACCAGAATATACCACAATATTACTAGAATATAGAAGAATATACGAGAATATACCTCAATATAATAGAATATAGAAGAATATACGAGAATATACCAGAATATACCATAATATTAATAGAATATAGCAGAATATACTAGGAAATACCAGAATATTCCAGAATATACTAGAATATACTAGAATATAACAGAATATACCTGAATATACTAGAATATAGCAGAATATACCAGAATATACCATAATATTACTAGAATATAGAAGAATATACGAGATTATACTAGAATATACTAGAATATACCAGAATATACCAGAATATACTAGAATATATCAGAATATACCAAAATATACTAGAATATAGTATAATATACCAGAATATACCATAATATTACTTGAATATAGAAGAAGATTCGAGAATATACCTGAATATACCATAATATTACTAGAATATAGCAGAATATACTAGGAAATGCCAGAATATTCCAGAATATACCAGAATATACTAGAATATAACAGAATATACCTGAATATACTAGAATATAGTATAATATACCAGAATATACCATAATATTACTTGAATATAGAAGAAGATTCGAAAATATACCTGAATATACCAGAATATACCATACTATTACTCGAATATAGAAGAATATACGAGAATATACCTGAATATATTAGAATATACCAGAATATACCAGAATATTACTCGAATATACCAGAATATACCATAATATTACTCGAATATAGAAGAATATACGAGAATATACCTGAATATATTAGAATATACCAGAATATACCAGAATATACCAGAATATACCATAATATTACTCGAATATAGAAGAATATACTATAATATGCCAGAATATACCAGAATGTACCAGAATATACCATAATATTACTAGAATACAGAAGAATATTTGAGAATATACCTGAATATACCAGAATATACCATAATATTACTCGAATATAGAAGAATATATTGGAAAATGCCAGAATATAACAGAATATACCATAATATTACTAGAATATAGAAGAATATACTAGAATATGCCAGAATATATCAGAATATACCAGAATATTACAAGAATATAGC
The DNA here is from genome assembly GCF_050948215.1 of Halictus rubicundus. Classification (NCBI taxonomy): domain Eukaryota; kingdom Metazoa; phylum Arthropoda; class Insecta; order Hymenoptera; family Halictidae; genus Halictus; species Halictus rubicundus. The sequence continues at coordinate 131,456 of NW_027488979.1, read as the reverse complement.
AGAATATACTAGAATATACCAGAATATACCAGAATATACCATAATATTACTAGAACATAGAAGAATATACTAGAATATACCAGAATATACCATAATATTACTAGAATATAGAAGAATATACGAGATTATACCAGAATATACTAGAATGTACCAGAATATACCAGAATATACCTGAATATACCAGAATATACCATAATATTACTCGAATATAGAAGAATATATTGGAATATGCCAGAATATAACAGAATATACCAGAATATACCATAATATTACTAGAATATAGAAGAATATACTAGAATATGCCAGAATATATCAGAATATACCAGAATATTACAAGAATATAGCAGAATATACTAGAATATACCAGAATATACCAGAATATACCATAATATTACTAGAACATAGAAGAATATACTAGAATATACCAGAATATACCATAATATTGCTAGAATATAGAAGAATATACGAGATTATACCAGAATATACTAGAATGTACCAGAATATACCAGAATATACCAGAATATATTAGAATATAACAGAATATACCAGAATATACCAGAATATACCCGATTATACCATAATATTACTAGAATATAGAAGAATATTCCAGAATATACCAGAATATACCATAATATTAATAGAATATAGAAGAATATACGAGAATATACCTGAATATACCAGGATACACCAGAATATACCATAATATTACTAGTATATAGCAGAATATACTAGAAAATACTGTAATATACTAGAATATAACAGAATAGAACTGTATATACTAGAATATAGCAGAATATACCAGAATATACCATAATATTACTAGAATATAGAAGAATATACAAGAATATACCTGAATATACTAGAATGTAGCAGAATATACCAGAATGTACCAGAATATACCATTATATTACTAGAATAGAGAAGAATATACGAGAATATACCAGAATATACTAGAATATAGAAGAATATACTAGAATATACCAGAATATACCAGAATATACTAGAATATATCAGAATATACCAGAATATACCATAAGATACTAGAATATAAGAGAATATAAGAGAATAGACCTGAATATACTAGAATATAGCAGAATACACCAGAATATACCATAATATTACTAGAATATAGAAGAATATACAAGAATATACCTGAATATACTAGAATATAGCAGAATATACCAGAATGTACCAGAATATACCATAATATTACTCGAATATAGAAGAATATATTGGAATATGCCAGAATATAACAGAATATACCAGAATATACCAGAATATACCAGAATATACCAGAATATACCAGAATATACCATAATATTACTCGAATATAGAAGAATATACGAGAATATACCTGAATATACCAGAATATACCATAATATTACTCGAATATCGAAGAATATACTAGAATATGCCAGAATATATCAGAATATACCAGAATATTACAAGAATATAGCAGAATATACTAGAATATACCAGAATATACCAGAATATACCATAATATTACTAGAATATAGAAGAATATACTAGAATATACCAGAATATACCATATTATTACTAGAATATAGAAGAATATACGAGATTATACCAGAATATACTAGAATATACCAGAATATACCAGAATATACTAGAATATATCAGAATATACCAGAATATACTAGAATATACCAGAATATACCACATTATTACTAGAATATAGAAGAATATTCGAGAATATACCTGAATAATGCAGAATATACCATAATATAACTCGAATATAGAAGAATATAGTAGAATATACCAGAATATACCAGAATATACTAGAATATATCAGAATATACCAGAATATACTAGAATATAGCAGAATATACCGTAATATACCATAATATTACTAGAATATAGAAGAATATTCGAGAATATACCTGAATATACCAGAATATACCATAATACAACTAGAATAGAGAAGAATATTCGAGAATATACCTGAATATACCAGAATATACCATAATATAACTCGAATATAGAAGAATATACTAGAATATAGCAGAATATACCAGAATATACCAGAATATACCATAATATTACTAGAATATAGAAGAATATACTAGAATATAGCAGAATATACCAGAATATACCATAATACTACTAGAATATAGAAGAATATACGAGAATATACCTGAATATACTAGAATATAGCAGAATATACCAGAATATACCAGAATATACCATTATATTACTAGAATATAGAAGAAAATACTAGAATATACCAGAATATACCAGAATATACTAGAATATATCAGAATATACCAGAATATACTAGAATATAGCAGAATATACCAGAATATACCACAATATTACTAGAATATAGAAGAATATTCGAGAATATACCTGAATATACCAGAATATACCATAATATAACTCGAATATAGAAGTATATACTAGAATATACCAGAATATACCAGAATATATAAGAATATACAACAATATAGAAGATTATACTAGAATATGCGAGAATATAGCAGAATATTCCAGAATATACCAGAATATACCATAATATTACAAGAATATAGCAGATTATACTAGAATATACCAGAATATACCACAATATTACTAGAATATAGAAGAATATACTAGAATATACCAGAATATACCATAATATTACTAGAATATAGAAGAATATACGAGATTATACCAGAATATACCAGAATATACCAGAATATACTAGAATATAACAGACTATACCAGAATACACCAGAATATACCCGAATATACCATAATATTACTAGAATATAGAAGAATATTCGAGAATATACCAGAATATAACATAATATTACTAGAATATGCCAGAATATATCAGAATATACCAGAATATTACAAGAATATAGCAGAATATACTAGAATATATCAGAATATACCAGAATATACCATAATATTACTAGAACATAGAAGAATATACTAGAATATACCAGAATATACCATAATACAACTAGAATAGAGAAGAATATTCGAGAATATACCTGAATATACCAGAATATACCATAATATAACTCGAATATAGAAGAATATACTAGAATATAGCAGAAAATACCAGAATATACCAGAATATACCATAATATTACTAGAATATAGAAGAATATACTAGAATATAGCAGAATATACCAGAATATACCATAACACTACTAGAATATAGAAGAATATACGAGAATATACCTGAATATACTAGAATATAGCAGAATATACCAGAATATACCAGAATATACCATTATATTACTAGAATATAGAAGAAAATACTAGAATATACCAGAATATAACAGAATATACTAGAATATATCAGAATATACCAGAATATACTAGAATATAGCAGAATATACCAGAATATACCACAATATTACTAGAATATAGAAGAATATTCGAGAATATACCTGAATATACCAGAATATACCATAATATAACTCGAATATAGAAGTATATACTAGAATATACCAGAATATACCAGAATATATAAGAATATACAACAATATAGAAGATTATACTAGAATATGCGAGAATAGAGCAGAATATTCCAGAATATACCAGAATATACCATAATATTACAAGAATATAGCAGATTATACTAGAATATACCAGAATATACCACAATATTACTAGAATATAGAAGAATATACTAGAATATACCAGAATATACCATAATATTACTAGAATATAGAAGAATATACGAGATTATACCAGAATATACCAGAATATACCAGAATATACTAGAATATAACAGAATATACCAGAATACACCAGAATATACCCGAATATACCATAATATTACTAGAATATAGAAGAATATTCGAGAATATACCAGAATATAACATAATATTACTAGAATATAGAAGAATATACGAGAATATACCTCAATATAATAGAATATAGAAGAATATACGAGAATATACCAGAATATACCAGAATATAGCAGAATATACCATAATATTACTAGAATATAGCAGAATATACTAGAAAATACCAGAATATTCCAGAAGATACCAGAATATACGAGAATATAACAGAATATACCTGAATATACTAGAATATAGCGGAATATACCAGAATATACAATAATACTACTAGAATATAGAAGAATATACGAGAATATACCTGAATATACTAGAATATAGCAGAATATAGCAGAATGTACCAGAATATACCATAATATTACTAGAACATAGAAGAATATACTAGAATATACCAGAATATACCATAATATTACTAGAATATAGAAGAATGTACGAGATTATACCAGAATACACCCGATTATACCATAATATTACTAGAATATAGAAGAATATTCCAGAATATACCAGAATATACCATAATATTAATAGAATATAGAAGAATATACGAGAATATACCTGAATATACCAGAATACACCAGAATATACCATAATATTACTAGAATATAGCAGAATATACTAGAAAATACTGTAATATACTAGAATATAACAGAATAGAACTGTATATACTAGAATATAGCAGAATATACCAGAATATACCATAATATTACTAGAATATAGAAGAATATACAAGAATATACCTGAATATACTAGAATGTAGCAGAATATATCAGAATATACCACAATATTACTAGAATATAGAAGAATATACGAGAATATACCTCAATATAATAGAATATAGAAGAATATACGAGAATATACCAGAATATACCATAATATTACTAGAATATAGCAGAATATACTAGGAAATACCAGAATATTCCAGAATATACCAGAATATACTAGAATATAACAGAATATACCTGAATATACTAGAATATAGCAGAATATACCAGAATATACCATAATATTACTAGAATATAGAAGAATATACGAGATTATACTAGAATATACTAGAATATACCAGAATATACCAGAATATACTAGAATATATCAGAATATACCATAATATAACTAGAATATAGAAGAATATTCGAGAATATACCTGAATATACCAGAAAATACCATAATATTACTAGAATATACCAGAATATACCAGAATATACTAGAATATATCAGAATATACCAGAATATTACTAGAATCTAGAAGAATATACGAGAATATACCTGAATATACTAGAATATAGCAGAATATACCAGAATGTACCAGAATATACCATTATATTACTAGAATAGAGAAGAATATACCAGAATATACCATAATATTACTAGAACATAGAAGAATATACTAGAATATACCAGATTATACCATAATATTACTAGAATATAGAAGAATGTACGAGATTATACCAGAATATACCCGATTATACAATAATATTACTAGAATATAGAAGAATATTCCAGAATATACCAGAATATACCATAATATTAATAGAATATAGAAGAATATACGAGAATATACCCGAATATACCAGAATACACCAGAATATACCATAATATTACTAGAATATAGCAGAATATACTAGAAAATACTGTAATATACTAGAATATAACAGAATAGAACTGTATATACTAGAATATAGCAGAATATACCAGAATATACCATAATATTACTAGAATATAGAAGAATATACAAGAATATACCTGAATATACTAGAATGTAGCAGAATATACCAGAATGTACCAGAATATACCATTATATTACTAGAATAGAGAAGAATATACGAGAATATACCAGAATATACTAGAATATAGAAGAATATACTAGAATATACCAGAATATACCAGAATATACTAGAATATATCAGAATATACCAGAATATACCATAAGATACTAGAATATAAGAGAATATAAGAGAATAGACCTGAATATACTAGAATATAGCAGAATATACCAGAATATAACATAATATTACTAGAATATAGAAGAATATACAAGAATATACCTGAATATACTAGAATATAGCAGAATATACCAGAATGTACCAGAATATACCATTATATTACTAGAATAGAGAAGAATATACGAGAATATACCAGAATATACTAGAATATAGAAGAATATACCAGAATATACCATAATATTACTAGAATATAGAAGAATATACTAGAATATGCCAGAATATATCAGAATATACCAGAATATACCATAATATTACTAGAATATACCAGAATATACCAGAATATTACAAGAATATAGCAGAATATACTAGAATATACCAGAATATACCAGAATATACCAGAATATACCATAATATTACTAGAATATAGAAGAATATACTAGAATATACCAGAATATACCATAATATTACTAGAATATAGAAGAATGTACGAGATTATACCAAAATATTACTAGAATATACCATAATATACCATAATATTATTAGAATATACCAGAATATACCATAATATTAATAGAATATACACGAATATACCATCATATTACTCGAATATAGAAGAATATACGAGAATATACCTGAATATATTAGAATATAGCAGAATATAGCAGAATATACCAGAATATACCATAATATTACTAGAATATAGAAGAGTATTCGAGAATATACCTGAATATACCAGAATATACCATAATATTACTCGAATATACAAGAATATACTGGAATATGCCAGAATATATTAGAATATACCAGAATATATAAAAATATACAAGAATATAGCAGAATATAGAAGAATATACCAGAATATACCAGAATATACCATAATATTACTAGAATATTACTAGAATATAGAAGAATATACTAGAATATACCAGAATATACCATAATATTACTAGAATATAGAAGAATATACGAGAATATACCTCAATATAATAGAATATAGAAGAATATACGAGAATATACCAGAATATACCAGAATATACCAGAATATACCATAATATTACTAGAATATAGCAGAATATACTAGGAAATACCAGAATATTCCAGAATATACCAGAATATACTAGAATATAACAGAATATACCTGAATATACTAGAATATAGCAGAATATACCAGAATATACCATAATACTACTAGAATATAAAAGAATATACGAGAATATACCTGAATATACTAGAATATAGCAGAATATACCAGAATGTACCAGAATATACCATTATATTACTAGAATATAGAAGAATATACGAGAATATACCAGAATATACTAGAATAGAGAAGAATATACGAGAATATACCAGAATATACTAGAATATAGAAGAATATACCAGAATGTACCAGAATATACCAGAATATACTAGAATATATCAGAATATACCAGAATATACTAGAATATATCAGAATATACCATAATATAACTAGAATATAGAAGAATATTCGAGAATATACCTGAATATACCAGAAAATACCATAATATTACTAGAATATACCAGAATATACCAGAATATACTAGAATATATCAGAATATACCAGAATATTACTAGAATGTAGAAGAATATACGAGAATATACCTGAATATACTAGAATATAGCAGAATATACCAGAATGTACCAGAATATACCATTATATTACTAGAATAGAGAAGAATATACGAGAATATACCAGAATATACTAGAATATAGAAGAATATACTAGAATATACCAGAATATACCAGAATATACTAGAATATATCAGAATATACCAGAATATACTAGAATATAGTATAATATACCAGAATATACCATAATATTACTTGAATATAGAAGAAGATTCGAGAATATACCTGAATATACCAGAATATACCATAATATTACTCGAATATAGAAGAATATACGAGAATATACCTGAATATATTAGAATATACCAGAATATACCAGAATATTACTCGAATATACCAGAATATACCATAATATTACTCGAATATAGAAGAATATACGAGAATATACCTGAATATATTAGAATATACCAGAATATACCAGAATATACCAGAATATACCATAATATTACTAGAATATAGAAGAATATACGAGAATATACGAGAATGTACCAGAATATACCAGAATATACTAGAATACAACAGAATATACCAGAATCTACAAGAATATAGCAGAATATACCAGAATATACCATAATATTACATGAATACAGAAGAATATTTGAGAATATACCTGAATATACCAGAATATACCATAATATTGTAGGAATAAAGCCGGCTGACTGGTTACGCAGATATTTATTGGCAATATATTTCACAATCACGACTTAAATTCTAAAACTTTACCGATTCGACTATTATTTTTTCGACACAAAAGAAACCTGACTATACGATTTCCACCATCTATTTTCAATCGTTAACTAACTCCGATGCCCGTCTGTCCCGTTTTTATATAGCGTTCGTCTTATTTATTTTATTTGTTTACTTCCCGGGGCAACGGCCGCTTGTCCTAGCGTTTTTCGAGCGAACGTCAAAACATCGCATCCCTTGCGCTGTTTTTCCGTTCGCTCAGGTGATTCGCGCCGCGAAGGTTGCGGGGCAACGCCTGATACCTTTAAACATTTGGCGGCTCTCGCGTCCCCGCCGCTCACCCTTCATTCATCCTCACACACACATCCATTCATTCATCTCACACTCGGCCATCCTGCACTGATACTCGCCCCGGGTATCGTATTACGTGCTGAACATACTGGCTAACTTTTTTATTCATTCGTCACTTGACTCGCGTCCGCCCGCTTCGCTATCTTCGCTGCTGCTATCCTCCTCGTGGGTCCACGGTTTCATCTGATCCGCCGCGGTGGATGTCTTGTGTGGCCCCTCATGGCTCCCAACCTTTTCCACAACGTACCGGTCATGTCGTAGTGCCCTCACGATGCGGTATGGCCCCAGAAATTTTGCTGCTAATTTTATTCCCGGGTCCTGTTGCGTTCTTTTTATGGCCACTAGACTGTCCTTCTGGTATTTCGTTGATTCCTTACGCCTTTTGTTGAAACCCTTTTTGTTCTCCTCCTGGATTTTCGCAATTGCCTCTTTCGCTTTCGCTCTCGTTTCGCTTCGGTTTTCTTCGAAACTGGCCGCCCATTCTTCTTCCAACATCTCCCGTACCTGTGGGTCCTCCTTTGCACGCATCCGTGTTCCGAAAAACAATTGGAATGGCGATGTGTTGATGCTCCGGTGCGGCGTCGCGTTGAAATATTTTTGCGCTGCTTCCAAATTTCGATACCATTCTCTGGGATTCGACGATGACAGCTTGGTGAGAAGCGGTATGAGTGTTCGATTTACTCGCTCGACTTGTCCATTTCCCCGCGGCACTCCCGTCGTGATGAGCGAGTGTTGCACTCCTTCTCTCGTGCAGTATTCTCGGAATTCGGCCGAGGTAAATGCTGTTCCCCTGTCTGAGACGATGCGTCGGGGGTTCCCAAACGTAGAGCCAAACGAACTTAGTGAACGCATCGACTACGACTAGAATATGCCGATAACTTTTCTTCGTCGACGGCAACGGCCCTAAATGATCAATATGATACGTATCTAATGGTACTTCGCCCTTATAGATCGGGTTGAGAAAACCGTCCTGCTTCCCTAATTTTCGTTCCGCAAGTATGCATTCGATACAGTTCGCAATAATCTTCTCTGTCTTTAATCTAATACCCGGAAACCAATACTCCCTTTTTAATAATTTTTCTGTTTTCGCCGCTGCGAAATGTCCATTCCCGTGCGCTTGTCGTATCACCTGTGCCCGCAACCCTTTAAAAAGCAACCCGCCCCTAACTACGTAGCCGTCTATCTTTCCTTCCGCGGTCCCTTCGTATACCCGGCGCGTTTCGTCGTCTTTCTGTTGCGCTCGCCTAATCTTAAATACAATTCCGCTATCCTCGCAAACCGCTAAACATACCGGCAGCGGATTTCTGCTTAACGCGTCTACATGCGACATTGCTCTGCCCGGTCGGTGTTCAATCGCGTAATTGAACTCCTCCAGCAGTAGGGCCCATCTTGCTATGCGCACGCATAAGTCTCGCTTTCTCATCGTCATTGCGAAAGATTTGCAGTCTGTGACTATCTTAAATTCAATGCCTACAAGATACGTTCTAAATTTTTTTAGACCCTTTACAACTGCGAGCACCTCTAGCTCGTAGCTGGAATACTTTTCCTCCGCCGGTGTTGTCTTCCCGCTCGCGAAATATACCGGATGCATTTCACCATCGTCGTCGCAGAGTTGCATTAATATCGCCCCGAAACCGTACATTGATGCGTCCGTATGTAGTTCGCTCCGTGCTTCTGTTCTATACAATTTTAGCACCGGCGACTCGCATAATTTTAATTTAAGTTCCTCGAACGCCGCTGTCTCCTTGGTCCCGAACTCAAATTTGACTCCGTCCCGTAATAAATTACTCAATGGCCTTGCGATGAACGCGTACCCTTGTATAAATTTCCGGAAATACCCGGTTAACCCCAGAAAACTTTGAACCTGTTTGGTCGTCGTTGGTTTCGGGAATTTAGCGACAGCGTGCGATTTTCGCTCGGATGGTCGAATCTCGCCATTCTCGACTATGTGCCCTAAAAATTCTACTCTGCTTTGTAATAACGCGCACTTCTTCCAATTTATGTCGAGGCCCGCCTCTCTCGCCGTTGCAAGTACCTGCGCTAGTTTTTGCGAACCGGACTCGAGGTCAACTGCTGGTACGATTAAGTCGTCCACATACGATAATACTATTCTTTCGCTGATTAGTTTTCTAAATACGGCATCGATAAACCTCGCGAAAACGGCAGGTGAATTGCAAAGACCGAAAGGTACTCGTAAAAATTCATATTGCCCGTCGGGTACAACGAACGACGTGAATTTACGGCTGTCTTCACTCACCGGTACGTGAAAAAATCCATTTTTTAAATCAAGCGTGCTGAAAATACGCGCGCCCTGCAATGCGTCGAGTTGCTCTTCCACTATCGGTAGCGGATATCTGTCTTTCACAATCTTTTCATTCAATTTTCGGTAATCTATGCACAGCCGTTTTGAACCGTCTTTTTTGTTTACTAATACAATCGGACTCGCGTACTCTGACAACGACGGCTGTACAATGCCTTTCTGCATCCATTCCTCGATTTGTTTATTTACTAGCGTTCTCTCCGACGGCGCTAGCCGTCGCGCTCTTTGGTACACCGGCTGTTCGTCCTTTAAAACTATACGCATTTTAACATTCGTTTCGCGCGTCTTTTCGGGAACGTAGTTCGCGATCATCCGCTCGACTTTATCCTTCACCGCGGCATCACTAATATGCGATATATCCACCCCGTCGACGCTCTCTATACATTCAATGCGGCATATATCCGGAATATCTCTGTCGGTAGTGCGTTCTTCCCGGCTTCCCCCTATTCGCACGACCCCTTTGTTAATTGCAACGTCTACTCTGCTTAAGAAATCTGCCCCTATAAGTAGATCGTATTTTAACAATGTATCTGGCACGACGTGCGCCGTGATCGGATACCAGCCCCCGTCGATCGCGATGTCTGACCTGAAACTACCCCGCGTCTTTATATTTCCGGACCCGATTCCCCGGAACGCTATCCCGCCATTCTGCAATCTCGGTGCGCCGATTTTGTCGTGGCATGCGGCTCTCATTAGCGTCAAGTCGCTACCCGTATCGATGAGAGCTGTCAAATTGTGTCCGTTTATTCTCACCGATTTGCAGGCCATCTGTCCGGAAATCTGTGCTACCAGGTTCTCGTTCCCTGCCGTCCCACCACTGCTCTGTTGTGGGCACCTCGGCGCGATGTGTCCATGCTCTCCACATCGGTAACATCGCAGACCGCGATCCCTGGCTGGGCAATTTCGGCTCAGGTGTCCCATTTCACCGCAGTTGTAGCAGTTCCCAGCATCTCTTCTCGGGGCCCTCCAGTCTCCCTGCCAGTGCTCCTCCGTCCTTGTCGGTGGGCTCACCCTTGAACGGTCTCCCTCCGTCCTCGGCGGCGGATTCGTTCTCCACCGGCCTCCATCCGTCCTCGTCGACGGACTCGCTCTCCACCGATCTCCTCGGAAACTGCTTCCCTGGCTCGGCTGTGGAAGCGCAAGCTTCTCGAAAGCTCGCAGCATGGCCTCCGGGTTGCTGAAGCAGTACATGATCGCCTGGTTCCTTAACGTTTGATCCGGAATGCCATCCACGAGATGGTCGATAAGCTCGTAGGAGTCATTGATCGGCACCCTGTTCGCCCTGATCATCTTATCGTGGTAATAGTCCACGAATGACTCGCCCCTTTTCCACGTCCGCTCCTGCAGTTGTCTCAGTGCTTCACTTCTGCTCGGACGAAAAAAAAACATTTTCCTATATTCGACCAGCAGTGTGTCGAAAGGCATCTCCACGAACTCAGCGCGTGACTGCAACCATTCCTGCGCTTTCCCTCGTAGTCTCATTCCCATGAGTATTTTTGCCTCGTCGTCTGATAGGTCGTACGTATTTTTTAATACCCTTAGCTGCCGTGACCAGATCGGGAAATCTTCGGACTTTCCGTCAAAATATCCTAAAAGCTCTGCAACAGATTTCACACTCACGTGCATTCTTCTTGTCTGCGGCCACGACCGCTCATCCGCTACGTCGCTTCCCCGTCCCGGTTCCTGCGCCTGTGCGCGCTCGCTCTTCAGGTTTTCCAGTTCCTGAGCCATTCTTCCTACCACCCGTAGAAGATGCTCCATTCCTCCGGCCAGTCTGCTTAATTCGCTGCTGTTCCTCGCGTCTCTCTCAGCGTCTTCTCTGCAGTCGAACCCCAGAAACGGCGTGTGATTCTGCATCAACTCAACCTCAGGCGTCCCTTTCATCCACTGCCCCGACGGATCGTGTTCGTTTAACCGCGCTATCAATTCTACTTTTGTGCCCGCCGTCGATAACTCGCGACTCTCCAGCAACTCTTTCAGCCTTAGAATTGTAAAATCCGTTGGCTTACTTGCCATGTCTTCTGCGAACCTTTCCCGACTTTATTTGACTGAAATCTGGTTTCAGGTTGGACGAGCCCCCAAATTATGTAGGAATAAAGCCGGCTGACTGGTTACGCAGATATTTATTGGCAATATATTTCACAATCACGACTTAAATTCTAAAACTTTACCGATTCGACTATTATTTTTTCGACACAAAAGAAACCCGACTATACGATTTTCACCATCTATTTTCAATCGTTAACTAACTCCGATGCCCGTCTGTCCCGTTTTTATATAGCGTTCGTCTTATTTATTTTATTTGTTTACTTCCCGGGGCAACGGCCGCTTGTCCTAGCGTTTTTCGAGCAAACGTCAAAACATCGCATCCCTTGCGCTGTTTTTCCGTTCGCTCAGGTGATTCGCGCCGCGAAGGTTGCGGGGCAACGCCTGATACCTTTAAACATTTGGCGGCTCTCGCGTCCCCGCCGCTCACCCTTCATTCATCCACACACACACATCCATTCATTCATCTCACAATATTACTAGAATATAGAAGAATATACCAGAATATACCTGAATATACCTGAATATACTAGAATATAGCAGATTATACCAGAATATACTTGAATATACCAGAATGTACCATAATATTACTCGAATATACCATAATATTACTCGAATATACCATAATATTACTCGAATATAGAAGAATATACCAGAATATACCATAATATTACTAGAATATAGAAGAATATACCAGAATATACCATAATATTACTAGAATATAGGAGAATATTTCATAATATTACTAGAATATAGAAGAATATTCGAGAATATACTAGAATATAGCAGAATATAGCAGAATATACTTGAATATACCAGTATATACCATAATATTACTTGAATATGGAAGAATATACGAGAATATACCATAATATTACTAGAATATAGAAGAATATACCAGAATATACCATAATATTACTAGAATATTGAAGAATATACCAGAATATACCATAATATTACTAGAATATAGAAGAATATACCAGAATATACCATAATATTACTAGAATATAGAAGTGTAAGGATGTCGAGGATCTTATAATGCAATTTCATAAACACGTTTATTCAGAAAAAGACAGAGACTATAGGTTACCCTCGTGCGCGCTACGACAACGTTGGCTTCTACTCCGCTCTACTCTTTTAACTGTTTTTGCAGTGTAGGCGGTTAATTTCGGAAGCCAATCACGGGTGTCTTAATTCTAAAGTACGCCCTCCGAGAGGCGACAGGTTGAGGGAAACCGACCAGTTTATTAGGGTACCCTCGCCCCGAATCCTCGTCGCCTACCTAGGGCCCTTAACATTACGCATTTGGTCCGTAGATGTCTTACGGTACGTCAACGGCTATTGAGACCTTTAGCTAAAATATGAAGTCTCTAATAAATCATCATAAAACATAAAGTTCCGCTAAATCTCAAAAATAGCCTGAAGTCACGTCCGCACCGTAATCATAAACTGCGCCCTTGGCCGGCCTATGGTACCCTGCTGCGGCCCGTATGGGCCGCAGTCGCTCGAATTCCTTACAACTCGGCCAGCCTGACAATTTAGCCGCCCCGGCTAAACACTTTAAAATAAGTTTTTATTCTTATATTCTAAATACCAACGGACAATATTTTCTTAAATCTATTTCGTAATAGCTAACATTAATTAATTTGCCGCCTGGGCCTCATATTCGCGGATGCCCAGGTACCTTTATACGTTCTCTGGGTGTTTTGGAACCCTTTTAAATCTGATACAACGTATCGGTCATTCCGTAACAACTTAGTTATCTCATACGGGCCCTTGTATTGCGGTATTAACTTTTTGGGATACTCCCGAGGTACTTTCGAAGTATCTTTAACCTTATATAGTCTCCTATTGCGGCGACACGCGTTTAAATCTATTGGTTTTTTATTGGTCCATTCGCGGATATATCCTTTTAAATTATTCGGGGTTTTGCCCCTCTGATCCACGCCAAATAGCAATTTAGAAGGGGTCTCGCAAACAGATTTGCTTGTGGTATAATTCAGAGCATACTCTGAATCGCTCGGTCTAATAATACTTTTTCCCAAAAGATTGTTTGAGACTAATTTTAATTTTTCTTTTCTGCATACGAAATTCTTCGAGGTGTGGTGTTAAAAGGTTGCTGACTACTTGAATTTAATTTTAACTCGGGTCGCTTCTGGTTTGAATATGCATTCGTGAACGTTTCTTTAAATCTTACTTTATCGGCTGACATTATTTTTCCATTAATATTCGACTCATCCACGGGACTAGAATCGTCTGAATCTAACGTTACATTAAGAATTTCCAAGTGGCTGATAGGATCCTTTTTAACCTGTACTATACTCATTCCGAATATTCGTAACGCATCGCGACCTAAAACTACTGGAGTACACATCGTCTGATCTGGAACTACCATCAAAGTCATAATTTCTTTTGTATTTTCCGACATTTCAACTAAAGCCTGTACCGTACCCAACAAACCAAGAGGAGACTTATTAATTCCTGCTAGACGTACGCAATTGTTACCTTGAATATTTTCTATCCTGCCTGGTACATAGGACCTTTTTACAAAACTAACGGGACTACCGGTATCAATCAAAGTATATAATTTCATACGGTTCTTATTTATTACGTACTCTAAATTTCGGTGATAGTCGTCTTCTTCCGGGGTTTCCATTTCCATGTAGGTGACCTGCCTCTTAGGCACCTGCGCGATGTTTTTTCTAGGGCAGTTTGGTAGCAGGTGACCCATTTCACCGCAATTGAAACAGCTACCCTTTTCCCTCGCAGGTAGTCGACAATCCGCCGCTCGGTGGCCTAGTCTGTTGCAGTTGTAGCAACGGCTACCTGCCCATCCTTCTGGTGCCGATCCTCTGGTCGTATTCGCGCCTTGTTGACTCTTCTCGGTCGTTGACCTGGCGTAGTTTCTCGATCCATTGGATGGTGAAATTTTCCTCAGGGCCCTTAGCATATCGGAGGCTGTTTTGAATTCGCACATCCGTGCCTGATTTTGGATGTTGCTATCCGTTATGCCGTCTACCAGGTACTCAACCAGTTCGTCCTCTGGCACGGGCACTTTGTTGGCTAGAACTATCTTTTCGTGGTAGTACTGCTCGAACGGTTCCGCGTTTCTCCACTTCCTACCTTCAAATTTTCTTTGTAGTTCTAGCCGGGTTTCCCGATTCCCAAACATGGCCTCCATCTTATACAGGAGCATATCTGTGGGGAACTCCAAATGCTCACTCCTTGAATGGAACCAATTTAGAGCTCTTCCTTTTAATTTGGATCCCAACAACAGTCTTGTCGCGTTATCGTCTAATTCGTACGTTGTGGCGAGTATTTGGAGTTGTTTTGTCCAATTCGTAAAATTTTGCTCCTCGCCACTGAAGTCGCTGATGAGCTCCCCAATTGTTTTAATGTTGGCGTGGAGCCTCGTCGTGGAACTGGCCGCTGAGTTAGGCGAATTTCTGAGAAGCTCATTCTCCCTCCGAAGTAGTTGGATTTCTCTCGCCATCAACTCTTTTTCTCGCTGCCACAACTCCATTTCCCTTTTTTCCAGCTGGTCTGGTTGCCACGAAGGTGCGTCCGCACGCAGAATACTGCTGTTCAGCGGTGCGTTTTCCTCCTCGACCTCACGTTCTGGTATTTCGAGTGGCGTTCCGTTTTCCCATGCCCTGTTCGGGAAATTTTCGTCCAGCCGCTGCACTAATTCGGCCTTGTTTCCTGATGCCGGGAGACCATGGCGACGCAATATTTCTTTGAGTTCGTGGACGAGGAATTCGCGCTGCGTTCTACCCGACACTTGAGACATTTTTTTTTTTTTTTTAAAGGGTTCACTCAGAAAATCACGAATTAATGGTCACTGAGAATTGCACACAGAATTTCACACAGAATTTCGGTTGCCGTTAGCCGAACGTGAAAGGTAACTACTAAGAATATTCGCGACACTTCGGTTCACAATCCCACTTCTGATTTTGTAAGGATGTCGAGGATCTTATAATGCAATTTCATAAACACGTTTATTCAGAAAAAGACAGAGACTATAGGTTACCCTCGTGCGCGCTACGACAACGTTGGCTTCTACTCCGCTCTACTCTTTTAACTGTTTTTGCAGTGTAGGCGGTTACATTTCGGAAGCCAATCACGGGTGTCTTAATTCTAAAGTACGCCCTCCGAGAGGCGACAGGGTGAGGGAAACCGACCAGTTTATTAGGGTACCCTCGCCCCGAATCCTCGTCGCCTACCTAGGGCCCTTAACATTACGCATTTGGTCCGCAGATGTCTTACGGTACGTCAACGGCTATTGAGACCTTTAGCTAAAATATGAAGTCTCTAATAAATCATCATAAAACATAAAGTTCCGCTAAATCTCAAAAATAGCCTGAAGTCACGTCCGCACCGTAATCATAAACTGCGCCCTTGGCCGGCCTATGGTACCCTGCTGCGGCCCGCATGGGCCGCAGTCGCTCTAATCCCTTACAGAAGAATATACCAGAATATACCATAATATTGCTAGAATATAGAAGAATATACGAGAATATACCAGAATATACTAGAATATAGCAGAATATACTAGAATATACCAGAATATACCAGAATATTACTAGAATATAGAAGAATATACGAGAATATACCTGAATATACTCGAATATAGCAGAATATATACCATAATATTACTAGAATATAGAAGAATGTACCAGAATATTCCATAACATTACTAGAATATAGAAGAATATATCAGAATATACCATAATATTACTCGAATATAGAAGAATATACGAGAATATACCTGAATATACCTGAATATACTAGAATATAGCAGAATATACCAGAATATACTTGAATATACCAGAATATACCATAATATTCCCGAATATAGAAGAATATATGAGAATATACGATAATATTACTAGAATATAGGAGAATATACGAGAATATACCTGAATATACTCGAATATAGCAGAATATATACCATAATATTACTAGAATATAGAAGAATATACCAGAATATTCCATAATATTACTAGAATATAGAAGAATATATCAGAATATACCATAATATTACTAGAATAAAGAAGAATATACCAGAATATACCATAATATTACCTATATCCTATCCTCTGTTCTATCCTATTTTCTATCATATCCAATCCCCTATCCTATCCTATCCTATTTTCTATCCTATCCTCAATCCTATCCACAATCCTATCCTTTCCTCTATTATATACTATTCTCTATCCTATCCAATCCTCAATCCTACCCTATCCTCAATCCAATTCTATACTCTAACCTATCCTATCCGCAATCCTATCCTATCCTCTATCCTATAATATCCTCTATCCTTCCCTATCCTGTATCCTATCCTATCCTCTATAATACCGTATCGTCTATCATATCCTATCCTCTATCGTCTCCTATCCTCTAACATATCTACTCCCCTATCCTATCCTCTATCCTATCCTATCCTATCCATATCCTCTGTCCCATCCCATCCTCTATCCTATCCAATCACATATCCTATCCTCTATCCTATCCTTTCCTCTATAATATCGTATACTCTATCATATTCTATCCTCTATCCTATAATATCATCTACCCTATCCTATTCTCTATCCTATCCTATCCTCTATCCTATAATATCCTCTATCCTATCCAATCCTCTATCCTATACTGTATCCTATCGACAATCCTATCCTATCCTCTATCCTATCCTATCCTGCATCCTATACTATCCTCTATAATATCGTATCCTGTATCATATCCTATCCTCTTTCCTATAATATCATCTTTCCTATCCTATTCTCTATCCTATCCTATCCTCAATCCTATCCTATCCTCTATCCTATTCTATCCTGTAACCGATCCTATCCTCTGTAATATCGTATCCTCTATCGTATCCTATCCTCTGTAATATCGTATCCTCTATCATATCCTATCCTCTTTCCTATAATATCACCTTTCCTATCCTATCCTCTATCCTATCCTATCCTCTATACTATCCTATCCACTATCCTATAATATAATCTATCCTATCCAATCCTCAACCCTATCCTATCCTCAATCCTATGCTCTATCCTATCCAATCCCCTATCCTATCCTCAATCCTATCCTATCCTCTATGCTATAATATCCTCTATCCTATCCTATCACCTATCCTATAATATCATCTATCCTATTCTATTCTCTGTCCTACCCTATCGTCTATCCTATCCTATCCTCTATCCTATCCTCTTCTCTATCCTTTCCTATTATCTATCCTATCCAATTACCTATCCTATCCTCTATCGTATCCTTTCCTCTATCCTATCCTATCCTCTATCCTATCCCATCCCCTATCCTATCCTCAATCCTATCCTATCCTCTATTCTATCCTTTCCTCTATCCTATCCTATCCTCTATCCTATCCCATCCCCTATCCTATCATCTATCCTATCCTATACTCTATCCTATCCTATCCTCTATCCTATCCTATGCTGTATCCCATCCAATCCCCTATCCTATTCTCAATCCTATCCTATCCTCTATCCTATCCTATCCTCTATCCTATTCTATCCTATCATCTATCCTGTCCTATCCTCTATCCAATCCTATCCACAGTCCTATCCTTTCCTCTATCCTATCCTCTATCCTATCCTATCCTCTATCCTATTCTATCATCTATCCTATCCCATCCTCTATCCTATTCTATCATCTATAATATCGTATCCTCTATCCTATCCTATCCTCTATCGTATCCATCCCATATGCTATACTCTATCCTGTATCCTATAAAATCATCTATCCTATCCTATTCTCTATCCTATCCTCTCCTCAATCCTATCCTATCCTCTATCCTATACTATCCTCTATCCTATCCTATCCTCTATCCTATCTTATCCTCTATCCTATCCTATCCTCTATCCTATCCTATCCTCTATCCTATCCTATCCTCTATCCTATCCTATCCTCTGTCCTATCCTATCCTCCATCCTATGCTCTATCCTCAATCCTATCCTCTATCCTATCCTATCCCCTATCCTATCGTATAATCTATCCTATCCTCTATCCTATCCAATCCCCTATCCTATCCTCTATCGTATCCTATCCTCTATCCTATCCAATCCTATATCCTATACTCTATCCTAGTCTATCCTCTATCCTATCCTATCCTCTATCCTATCCTATCCTCTACCCTATCCTATCCTCTATCCTACCCTATCCTCTATCCTATCCTATCCTCTATCCTATCCTATCCTCTATCCTATCCTATCCTCTATCATATCCTATCCTCTATCCTATCCTTTCCTCTATCCTATCCTATCCTCTATCCTATCCTATCCTCTATCCTATCCTATCCTATCCTCTATCCTATCCTTTCCTCAATCCTATCCCATCCTCTACCCTATCCTATCCTCTATCCTATCCTATCCTCTATCCTATCGTATCCTCTGTCCTATCCTATCCTCCATCCTATGCTCTATCCTCAATCCTATCCTCTATCCTATCCTATCCCCTATCCTATCCTATAATCTATCCTATCCTCTATCCTATCCAATCCCCTATCCTATCCTCTATCGTCTCCTATCCTCTATCCTATCCTATCCTCTATCGTCTCCTGTCCTCTATCCTATCCAATCCCCTATCCGATCCTCTATCGTCTCATATCCTCTGTCCTATCCAATCCCCTATCCTATCCTCTATCCGATCCTATCCTCTATTATATCCAATCCTCTATCCTATCCTATCCTCTATACTATACTATCCTCTATCCTATCCTATCCCCTATACTATCCTATCCTATCCACTATCCTATCCTATCCTCAATCCTATCCTTTCCTCTATCCTATCCTATCCTTTATACTATCCAATCTTCTATCGTATCCTCTATTCTATCCTATCCTCAATCCTATCCTATCCTCTATCCTATCCAATCCCCTATCCTATCCTCTGTCCTATCCTTTATCCTATCCTATCCTCTATACTATACTATCCTCTATCCTATCCTATCCCCTATACTATCCTATCCTATCCACTATCCTATCCTATCCTCAATCCTATCCTATCCTCTATCCTATCCAATCCCCTATCCTATCCACTGTCCTATCCTCTATCCTATCCTATCCTCTATACTATACTATCCTCTATCCTATCCTATCCCCTATACTATCCTATCCTATCAACAATCCTATCCTATCCATAATCCTATCTTATCCTGTATCCTATCCTATCCTTTATACTATCCAATCCCCTATCGTATCCTCTATCCTATCCAATCCCCTAACCTATCCTCTGACCTGTCCTCTATCCTATCCTATCCTCTCTACTATACTATCCTCTATCCTATCCTATCCCCTGTACTATCCTATCCTATCCACTATCCTATCCTATCCTCAATCCTATCCTTTCCTCTATCCTATCCTATCCTATCCTTCATACTATCCAATCCTCTATCGTATCCTCTATTCTATCTTATCCTCTATCCTATCCTATCCTCTACAATATCGTATCCTCTATCATATCCTATCCTCTTTCCCATAATATCATCTATCCTATCCTATTCTCTTTACTATCCTATCCTCTTTCCTATGCTATCCTCAATCCTATCCTATCCTCTATCCTATCCTATCCTCTATCCTATCCCATCCCCTATCCTATCCTATCCTCTATCCTATCCAATCCCCTATCCTATCCACTGTCCTATCCTCTATCCTATCCTATCCTCTATACTATACTATCCTCTATCCTATCCTATCCCCTATACTATCCTATCCTATCAACAATCCTATCCTATCCATAATCCTATCCTATCCTGTATCCTATCCTATCCTTTATACTATCCAATCCTCTATCGTATCCTCTATCCTATCCAATCCCCTAACCTATCCTCTGACCTGTCCTCTATCCTATCCTATCCTCTCTACTATACTATCCTCTATCCTATCCTATCCCCTGTACTATCCTATCCTATCCACTATCCTATCCTATCCTCAATCCTATCCTTTCCTCTATCCTATCCTATCCTTTATACTATCCAATCCTCTATCGTATCCTCTATTCTATCTTATCCTCTATCCTATCCTATCCTCTACAATATCGTATCCTCTATCATATCCTATCCTCTTTCCCATAATATCATCTATCCTGTCCTATTCTCTTTACTATCCTATCCTCTTTCCTATCCTATCCTCAATCCTATCCTATCCTCTATCCTATCCAATCCCCTATCCTATTCTCTATCCTATCCTATCCTCTATCCTTCTTATCCTCAATCTTATTCTATCCTCTATCCTATCCTATCCTCTATCCATTCCTATCCTCAATCCTATCCTATCCTCAATCCTCTGTCCTATCCTCTATCCTATCCTATCCTCTATACTATACTATCCTCTATCCTATCCTATCCCCTATACTACCCTATCCTATCCACTATCCTATCCTATCCTCAATCCTATCCTTTCCTCTATCCTATCCTATCCTTTATACTATCCAATCCTCTATCGTATCCTCTATCCTATCCTATACTCTATCCTATCCTATACTCTATCCTATGCTATCCTATCCTCTATCCTATCCAATCCTCTATCGTATCCTCTATCCTATCCTATCCTCTATCCTATAATATCATCTATCCGTTCATCTTCTCTATCCAATCCTATCCTCTATCCTATCCTCAATCCTATCCTTTCCTTTACCCTATCCTGTCCTCTATCCTATCCTATCCTCTAACCTATTCTATCCTATATCCTATCGTATCCTCAATCCTATCCTATCCACTATCCTATCCAATCCCCTATCCTATCCTCTACCCTATCCAATCCCCTATCCTATCTTCTATCCTATCCTATCGACTATAATATCGTATCCTCTATCCTATAATACCATATATCCTATCCTATTCTCTATCCTATCCTATCATCTATCCAATCCTCTATCCTAACCTATCCTCCGTCCTATCCTATTTTCTATCCTCTCCTCTATCCTATTCTATACTCTATCCTATCCTCTATCATATCATCTATTCTATCCTCTATCCTATCCTATCCTCTATCCTATCCTCTCCTCTATACTATCCTATACTCTATCCTATCCTCTATCCTATCCTCTATCCTATCCTATCCTCTATCCTATGCTATCCTCAATCCTATCCTATCCTCTATCCTATTCTATCCTCTTTCCTATCCTATCATCTATCCTATCCTATTCTCTATCCTATCCTTTTCTCTATCCTATCTAATATCCTATCTTACCCTCTATCGTGTTCTATCCCCTATCCTATCCAATCCTCTATCCCATCCTCTATCGCGACCTATCCTCAATACTATCCTATCCTCTAATCTATCATATCTTGTATTATATCCTATCCTGTATCCTATCCTCTATCCTATCCTAGATTCTAACCTATCCTATCCGCAATCCTATCCTATCCTCAATGCTATCCTATCCTCTACCCTATCCTATCCTCTATCCTATCCTATCCTCTGTCCTATCCTATTCTCTATCCTATCCTATCCTCTATCTTATACGATCCTCTATCCTATCCTATCCTCTATCCTATCAATTCCTCTACCCTATCCGATCCTCTATCCTATCCTATACTCTATCCTATCTTCTATCCTATCCAATCCCCTATCCTATCCTCTATCCTATCCTATCCTCCATCCTATGCTCTATCCTCAATCCTATCCTCTATCCTATCCTATCCTCTATCCTATTCTATCCTCTATCCTATGCTATCCTCTATCCTACCCTATCCTCTATCCTATCCTATCCTCTATCCTATCCTATCGTCTATCCTATCCTATCCTCTATCCAATCCTATCCTCAACCCTATCCTATCCTTTATCTCATCCTATCCTCTATCCTATCCTATCCTCTATCCTATCCTATCCTGTATCCGATCCTATCCTCAACCCTATCCTATCCTTTATCTCATCCTATCCTCTATCCTATCCTATCCTCTATCCTATCCTATCCTCTATCCTATCCTATCCACTATACTATCCTATCCTCTATCCTATCCTGTCCTCTATCCTATCATATCGCCTATCATATCGTATCCTCTATCCTATCCTATCTTCTACCCTATAATATCCTCTATAATATCCTCTATAATATCCTATTCTCTATCCTATCCTATCCTATCCTCTATCCTATCCTATCCTCAATCCTATCCTATCCTTTATCTCATCCTATCCTCTATGCTATCTATCCTCTATCCTATCCTATCCTCTATCCTATCCTATCCACTATACTATCCTATCCTGTCCTCTATCCTATCATATCGCCTATCATATCGTATCCTCTATCCTATCCTATCCTCTATCCTATCCTATCCTCTATCCTATCCTATCCTCTATCCTATCCTATCCTCTATCCTATCCTATCCTATCCTCTGTCCTATCCTATCCTCAATCCTATCCTATCCTCTATCCTATCCTATCCTCTATCCTATCTTATCCACTATACTATCCTATCCTCTATCCTATCCTGTCCTCTATCCTATCATATCGCCTATCATATCGTATCCTCTATCCTATCCTATCTTCTACCCTATAATATCCTCTATAATATCCTCTATAATATCCTATTCTCTATCCTATCCTATCCTATCCTATCCTCTATCCTATCCTATCCTCAATCCTATCCTATCCTTTATCTCATCCTATCCTCTATGCTATCTATCCTCTATCCTATCCTATCCTCTATCCTATCCTATCCACTATACTATCCTATCCTGTCCTCTATCCTATCATATCGCCTATCATATCGTATCCTCTATCCTATCCTATCCTCTATCCTATCCTATCCTCTATCCTATCCTATCCTCTATCCTATCCTATCCTATCCTCTGTCCTATCCTATCCTCAATCCTATCCTATCCTCTATCCTATCCTATCCTCTATCCTATCTTATCCACTATACTATCCTATCCTCTATCCTATCCTGTCCTCTATCCTATCATATCGCCTATCATATCGTATCCTCTATCCTATCCTATCTTCTACCCTATAATATCCTCTATAATATCCTATTCTCTATCCTATTCTATCCTCTATCCTATCTTATCCTGTATAATATCCAAATTCTACCCTATCCTCTATCCTATCCTGTCCTCAAACCTAACCTATCCTCTATCCTATAATATCCTCATCGCATCCAATCCTCTATTCTATCCTCTATACTATCATCCATCCTATCCTATCCACTATGCTATCCTATCCTGTCCTCTATCCTATCCCGTCGCCTATAATATCGTATCCTCCATCCTATCCTAGCCTCTATCCTATACTGTCCACTATCCTATCCAGTCCCCTATCCTATTATCAATCCTATCCTATCCTCAATCGTATCCTATACGGCATTATATCCTATCCTCTATCCTATCCTCTATCATATCGTATCCTCTATCCTATCCTATCCTCTACCCTATAATATCCTCAATCCTATCCTATTCTCTATCCTATCCTATCCTCTATCCTATCCTATCCTGTATCGTATCCAAATTCTACCCTACCCTCTATCCTATCCTGTCCTCTATCCTATCCTATCCTCTATCCTATCTTATCCTCTACCCTATCCTATCCTCTATCCTATCCTATGCTTTATCCGATCCTATCCTCAACCCTATCCTATCCTTTATCTCATCCTATCCTCTATCCTATCCTATCCTCTATCCTATCCTATCCTCTATCCTATCCTATCCACTATACTATCCTATCCTCTATCCTATCCTGTCCTCTATCCTATGATATTTCCTATCATATCGTATCCTCTATCATATCCTATCCTCTTACCAATAATATCATCTTTCCAATAATATCATCTATCCTATCCTATCCTCTATCCTATCCTCTATCCTATCCTCTGTCCTATCCTCAATCCTATCCTATCCTCAATCCTATCCTATCCTCTATCCTATCCTATTTTTTTTTTTTTTTTTTTTCTTTCGAGGAGGTAATCTCGTTACGGATACCCGAACCCCCCCGGGGGGGGGGATGGTCCGGGTTATGTGGGACTCCTCGGCTGGTTGGTGCAACGCCGAGTATACCCACTAACTCCTCCCCGTCCGTCCCTAGACTCCTGGGGGCACCCGTGCTCTGCGCGCGCATGTCAATCCGGCGTGCCCCCGCCTTAGCATACCACCCGGGGGGGGGGCAACGCGGCCCCCTCCCCGTACCTACTCTATCCGAAGGCACCACGCAACGGACGACGTGGCGCCTTCCCCCCATGTTAGGCCGCCCGATGAGCATCCGGGCCCCCGCCCGAGATGCCCGGCGGCCTCCGGGGACGCCGTTGGTGACCGAGTGTAAGGGGATATCCGATCCCCCGCCTCGATATCATCAAGGGCGTCCCCGCTCGCGTCAGAGGCGTCGCAACGGGGGTACGCCCCCGGGGCGTACCCTGCGCCGCCTCCCCCCCCCCCCTTCGGCCGGGATCGTGATTACGCTCCCGATCCCGTTCCGCAGCCTCCTTCCGCAGCATAACCCGCTCGCAGAAGGAAGCGAACCCCCTCCACGCCTCCTCGCCACCGGCTGCCGCAGCGACGACAGCCGGGAGCGAGAGGTCGTGGCCCACCGCGCGCCGCAGGGCACGGCGCTCTCCCCCCCATGCCGGACACTCCTCCAGAGTGTGTTGCGCCGTGTCCCGCGGCTCGCCGCAGTGGTGACACGCCTCCTCGGTCTCCCACCCGATGCGACACAGGTAGTCGCCGAAGCACCCGTGCCCGCTCATCACCTGCGTCACACGGTAGGAGACCCTATGCCCCATCCATCCCCTGTTCCATTGATCGAACACCGGGAGGATGGCCCGAACGGCCCGCCTCTCGCCCTCCCTCGTCCCGGGAAGGCTATCGCGCCACTCCCGGGCTGCGTGCCGCCGAGCATGTCGCCTGAGCACATCCACCATGAGCCGCGCCTGATCCGGGGCCACCCCCCGGAGCCGGAGTTCCCTGGAGTGCGTATGCACATCCGCCAACACGCGGGCCTCCAGCTCGAGGGGGATCAGCCCCGACATCACCATCGCCGTCGCGTATGAAATGGTGCGGTACCCCCGCACGATGCCTATGGCCAGCCTGCGCTCGATGCGACGCAGCAGCGACCGTGTGCCGCCACTGCGCCCCCCAGCCAAGACATCGTGCGCCCATACAGGGGCTCCGTACAGGACCAAAACTCGCACCACCACCGCGAACAGACGACGCACCCGTCCACAGGGTCCCCCGAGATTCGGGAGAAGGCGACCGAGCGCAGCGGTCGCCCTCTCCGATCCTCTATACTATCCTATCCTCTCCTCTATCCTATCCTATCCTATATCCTATCCTCTATCCTATCCTATCCTCTATCCTATCCAATCCCCTATCCTATCCTCTATCGTATCCTATCCCATATCCTATCCAATCCCATTTACTATCCTCTATTTTATCCTCTCCTCTATCCTATCCAATCCTATATCCTATCCTCTATCCTATCCTCTCCTCAACCCTATCCTATCCTCATACCTATCCTATCCGCTATCCTATCCTATCCTGTATCCTACAATATCCTCTATCCTATCCAATCCTCTATCCTATCCTCTATCCTATCCTGTCCTCTATCCTTTCCTATCCTCTATCCTATCCCATCCTCTATCCTATCCTCTCCTCTATCCTATCCTATAATCTATCCTATCGTATCCTCTATCAAATCCTATCCTCTATCCTATACAATCCTCTATCGCATCCTCTATCCTATCCTATCCTCTATCTTATCCTATCCTCTATCCTATCCTATCCTATATCCTATAATATCCTCTATGCTATGCTGTATCCTATCCAATCCTTTATCCTATCCTATCCTCTATCCTATAATATCCTCTATCCTAACCTATCCTCTATTCTATACTATCCTCTATCCTATCCTATGCTCAATCCTATCCTCTATCCTATCCTGTCCTCTATCCTTTCCTATCCCCTATCCTATCCCATCCTCTATCCTATCCTATCCTCTATCCTATCCTATCATCTATCCTATCCTATTCTCTATCCTATCCTATCCTCTATCCTATCCTATCCTCTATCCTATCCTATACTCTATCCAATCCTATCCTCTATCGAATCCTATCCTCTATCCTATCCTATCCTCTATCCTATCCTATGCTCTATCCTATCCTATCCTCTATCCTATCCTATGCTCTATCCTATCCTATCCTCTATCCTATCCTATCCTCTATCCTATTCTATCCTCTATCCTTTCCTCTATCCTATCCTATCCTCTATCCTATCCAATCCCCTATCCTATCCTCTATCGTATCCTATCCCATATCCTATCCAATCCCATTTACTATCCTCTATCCTATCCTCTCCGCCATCCTATCCTATCCTGTATCCTATAATATCCTCTATCCTATCCAATCCTCTATCCTATCCTCTATCCTATCCTGTCCTCTATCCTTTCCTATCCTCTATCCTATCCCATCCTCCATCCTATCCTCTATCCTATCCTGTCCTCTATCCTTTCCTATCCTCTATCCTATCCCATCCTCTATCCTATCCTCTCCTCTATCCTATCCTATAATCTATCCTATCGTATCCTCTATCAAATCCTATCCTCTATCCTATACAATCCTCTATCGCATCCTCTATCCTATCCTATCCTCTATCTTATCCTATCCTCTATCCTATCCTATCCTATATCCTATAATATCCTCTATGCTATGCTGTATCCTATCCAATCCTTTATCCTATCCTATCCTCTATCCTATAATATCCTCTATCCTAACCTATCCTCTATTCTATACTATCCTCTATCCTATCCTATGCTCAATCCTATCCTCTATCCTATCCTGTCCTCTATCCTTTCCTATCCCCTATCCTATCCCATCCTCTATCCTATCCTATCCTCTATCCTATCCTATCATCTATCCTATCCTATTCTCTATCCTATCCTATCCTCTATCCTATCCTATCCTCTATCCTATCCTATACTCTATCCAATCCTATCCTCTATCGAATCCTATCCTCTATCCTATCCTATCCTCTATCCTATCCTATGCTCTATCCTATCCTATCCTCTATCCTATCCTATGCTCTATCCTATCCTATCCTCTATCCTATCCTATCCTCTATCCTATCCTATCCTCTATCCTTTCCTCCATCCTATCCTATCCTCTATCCTATCCAATCCCCTATCCTATTCTCTATCGTATCCTATCCCATATCCTATCCAATCCCATTTACTATCCTCTATCCTATCCTCTCCGCCATCCTATCCTATCCTGTATCCTATAATATCCTCTATCCTATCCAATCCTCTATCCTATCCTCTATCCTATCCTGTCCTCTATCCTTTCCTATCCTCTATCCTATCCCATCCTCCATCCTATCCTATCCTCTATCCTATCCTATACTCTATCCTATCCTGTCATCTATCCTATCCTATCCTCTATCCTATCCTATCCTCTATACTATCCTATCCTCTATCCTATGCTCTATCCTCAATCCAATCCTCTATCCTATCCTATCCTCTATCCTATCCTATACTCTATCCTATCCTTTCTTCTATCCTATCCTATACTCTATCCAATCCTATCCTCTATCCTATAATATCCTCTATCGAATCCTATCCTCTATCCTATCCAATCCCCTATCCTATCCTCTATCCTATCCTATAATCTATCCTATCGTATCCTATATCCTATAATATCCTCTATTCTGTCCTATACTCTATCCTATCCTATCCACTGTCCTATCCTATTTTCTAACCTATCCTGTCATCTATCCCATCCTATCCTCTATCCTATCCTATCCTCTATACTATCCTATCCTCTATCCTATGCTCTATCCTCAATCCAATCCTCTATCCTATCCTATCCTCTATCCTATCCTATACTCTATCCTATCCTATACTCTATCCAATCCTATCCTCTATCCTATAATATCCTCTATCGAATCCTATCCTCTATCCTATCCAATCCCCTATCCTATCCTCTATCCTATCCTATCCTCTATCCTATCGTATCCTATATCCTATAATATCCTCTATTCTGTCCTATACTCTATCCTATCCTATCCACTGTCCTATCCTATTTTCTATCCTATCCTATCCTCTATCCTATCCTGTCCTCTATCCTATCCTATCCTCAATACTATCCCATACTCTATCCTATCCTACCCCTGTCCAATCATATCCTCTATCCTATCCTATCCTCTATCCTATCCTGTCTTCTATCCTATTATATAATCTATCCTATCGTATCCTCTATCCAATCCTATCCTCTATCCTATACAATCCTCTATCGCATCCTCTATCCTATCCTATCCTCTATCTTATCCTATCCTCTATCCTATCCTATCCTATATCCTATAATATCCTCTATGCTATCCTGAATCCTATCCAATCCTTTATCCTATCCTATCCTCTATCCTATAATATCCTCTATCCTAACCTATCCTCTATTGTATAATATCCTCTATCCTATCCTATCCTCTATCCTATCCCATCCTCTATTCTATCGTATACTATATCCTATCCCATCCTCTATCCTATCCTATCCTCTATTCTATACTATCCTCTATCCTATAATATCCTCTATCCTATCCTATCCTCTATTCTATACTATCTTCTATCCTATAATATCCTCTATCCTATCCTATCCTCTATCCTATAGTATCCTCTATTATATCCCATCCTCTATCCTATCCTATACTCTACCCTATACTATCCTCTATCCTATCCTATCCTCGAGCCTCTAATATCAACTATTCTATCCAATCCTCTATCCTAACCTATCCTCTATCCTATCCTATCCTATATCCTATCCTGTCCTCTATCCTATCCTATCCTCTATCCTATAGTATCCTCTATCCTATCGTATCATCTATCCTATCCTATTCTTTGTTCTATCATATTTTCGATCCAACCATATCCTCTATCCTATCCAATCCCCTATCTCATCCTCTATCCGATCTTATCCTATCCTCTATCCCATCCTCTATCCTTTCCTCTATCCTATCCTATCCTCTATCCTATCCTATCCTCTATCCTATCCCATCCCCTATCCTATCCTATCCTCTATCCTATCCTATGCTCTATCCTATCCTCTATCCTATCCTGTCCTCTATCCGTTCCTATCCTCTATCCTATCCCATCCTCTATCCTATCCTATCCTCTATCCTATCCTATACTCTATCCTATCCTATCATCTATCCTATCCTATCCTCTGTTTTATCCTATTTTCTATCCTATCCTATCCCATCCTCTATCGTATCCTATCCTCTATCCTATCCTATCCTCTATCCTATCCTATACTCTATCCAATCCTATCCTCTATCGAATAGTATCCTCTATCCTATCCTATCCTCTATCCTATCCTATGCTCTATCCTATCCTATCCTCTATCCTATCCTATCCTCTATCCTATCCTATCCTCTATCCTATCCCATCCTCTATCCTATCCTATCCTCTATCCTATCCTATACTCTATCCTATCCTATCATCTATCCTATCCTATCCTCTGTTTTATCCTATTTTCTATCCTATCCTATCCCATCCTCTATCGTATCCTATCCTCTATCCTATCCTATCCTATATCCTATCCTATCCTCTATCCTATGCTCTATCCTCAATCCTATCCTCTATCCTATCCTATCCTCTATCCTATGCTCTATCCTCAATCCTATCCTCTATCCTATCCTATCCTCTATCCTATCCTATACTCTATCCTATCCTATCCTCTATCCTATAGTATCCTCTATCCTATCCTATAATCTATCCTATCCTCTATCCTATCCAATCCCCTATCCTATCCTCTATCGTCTCCTATCCTATATCCTATCCTATCCTCTATCGTCTCCTGTCCTCTATCCTATCCAATCCCCTATCCGATCCTCTATCCTCTCATATCCTCTGTCCTATCCAATCCCCTATCCTATCCTCTATCCGATCCTATCCTCTATTATATCCAATCCTCTATCCTATCCTATCCTCTATCCTATACTATCCTCTATCCTATCCAATCCCCTATCCTATCCTCTATCCGATCCTATGCTCTATCTAATCCCCTATCCTATCCTCTATTCGATCCTATCCTCTATCCTATCCTATCCTCTATAATATCGTATCCTCTATCCTATCCTGTCCTGTATCCTATAATCACATCCATGCTATCCTATTCTCTATCCCACCCTATCCTATCCTCTATCGTATCCTATCCTCTATCCAATCCAATCCTATATCCTATACACTATCCTATCCTATCCTCTATCCTTTCCTCTATCCTATCCTATCCTCTATCCTATCCTATCCTCTATCCTATCCCATCCCCTATCCTATCCTATCCTCTATCCTATCCTATGCTCTATCCTATCCTCTATCCTATCCTGTCCTCTATCCGTTCCTATCCTCTATCCTATCCCATCCTCTATCCTATCCTATCCTCTATCCTATCCTATACTCTATCCTATCCTATCATCTATCCTATCCTATCCTCTGTTTTATCCTATTTTCTATCCTATCCTATCCCATCCTCTATCGTATCCTATCCTCTATCCTATCCTATCCTCTATCCTATCCTATACTCTATCCAATCCTATCCTCTATCGAATAGTATCCTCTATCCTATCCTATCCTCTATCCTATCCTATGCTCTATCCTATCCTATCCTCTATCCTTTCCTCTATCCTATCCTATCCTCTATCCTATCCAATCCCCTATCCTATCCTCTATCGTATCCTATCCCATATCCTATCCAATCCCATTTACTATCCTCTATCCTATCCTCTCCTCTATCCTAGCCCATCCTCTATCCTGTCCTATCCTCTATCCTATCCTATACTCTAGCCTATCCTACCATCTATCCTATCCTATCCTCTATCCTAACCTATCCTCAATCCTACCCTATACCCTATCCTATCCGATCCTCTAACCTATCCTATCATCTATCCTATCCTATCCTCTGTTTTATCCTATTTTCTATCCTATCCTATCCCATCCTCTATCGTATCCTATCCTCTATCCTATCCTATCTTCTATTCTATCCTGTCCTCTATCCTGTCCTATACTCTATCCTATCCTGTCCTCTATCCTGTCATATACTCTATCCTATCCTGTCCTCTATCCTATCCTATCCTCTCTCCTATCCTATCCTCTATCCTATCCTATCCTCTATCCTATAGTATCCTCTATCCTATCGTATCATCTATCCTATCCTATTCTTTGTTCTATCCTATTTTCGATCCTACCCTACCCTCTATCCTATCCAATCCCCTATCTCATCCTCTATCCGATCTTATCCTATCGTCTGTCCTATCCTCTATCCTATCCTCTATCCTATCCACTATCCTATCGTATCCTCTATCATATCGTATCCACTATCCTATCCCATCCTCTATCCTATCCTATCCTCAATCCTATCCCATAGTCTATCCTATCCTACCCCTGTCCAATCCTATCCTCTATCCTATCCTATCCTCTATCCTATCCCATCCTGTATCCTATCCTATCTTCTGTCCTATCCTATCCTCTATCCTATCCTATCCTCTATCCTATCCTATGCTCTATCCTATCCTATCCTCTATCCTATCCCATCCTCTATCCTATCCTATCCTCTATCCTATCCTATCCTCTATCCTATCCTATCCTCTATCCTATCCTATCATCTATCCTATCCTATCCTCTATCCTATCCTATCCTCTATCCTATCCTATCCTCTATCCTATTCTCTATCCTCAATCCTATCCTCTATCCTATCCTATCCTCTATCCTATGCTCTATCCTCAATCCTATCCTCTATCCTATCCTATCCTCTATCATATCCTAGACTCTATCCTATCCTATCCTCTATCCTATCCTATTCTCTATCCTTTCCTCTATCCTTTCCTATTCTCTATCCTATCCCATCCTCTATCCTATCCTATCCTCTATCCTATCCTATACTCTATCCTATCCTATCATCTATCCTATCCTATCCTCTATCCTAACCTATCCTCAAACCTACCCTATACCCTATCCTAACCGATCCTCTAACCTATCCTATCATCTATCCTATCCTATTCTCTGTTTTATCCTATTTTCTATCCTATCCTATCCCATCCTCTATCGTATCCTATCCTCTATCCTATCCTATCTTCTATTCTATCCTGTCCTCTATCCTGTCCTATACTCTATCCTATCCTGTCCTCTATCCTGTCCTATACTCTCTCCTATCCTATCCTCTATCCTATCCTATCCTCTATCCTATCCTGTCCTCTATCCTATCCTATCCTCTATCCTATAGTATCCTCTATCCTATCGTATCATCTATCCTATCCTATTCTTTGTTCTATCCTATTTTCGATCCTACCCTGCCCTCTATCCTATCCAATCCCCTATCTCATCCTCTATCCGATCTTATCCTATCCTCTATCCTATCCTCTATCCTATCGTATCCTCTATCATATCGTATCCACTATCCTATCCCATCCTCTATCCTATCCTATCCTCAATCCTATCCCATAGTCTATCCTATCCTACCTCTATCCTATCCTATCCTCTATCCTATCCCATCCCCTATCCTATCCTATCCTCTATCCTATCCTATGCTCTATCCTATCCTCTATCCTATCCTGTCCTCTATCCTCTTCTATCCTCTATCCTATCCTATCCTCTATCCTATCCTATCCTCTATCCTATCCTATCCTCTATCCTATCCTATCATCTATCCTATCCTATCCTCTATCCTATCCTATCCTCTATCCTATCCTATACTCTATCCAATCCTATCCTCTATCGAATCCTATCCTCTATCCTATCCAATCCCGTATCCTATCCTCTATCCTATCCTCTATCCTATCCTATCCTCTATCCTATCGTATCCTATATCCTATAATATCCTCTATTCTGTCCTATACTCTATCCTATCCTATCCACTGTCCTATCCTATTTTCTATCCTATCCTATCCTCTATCCTATCCTGTCCTCTATCCTATCCTATCCTCTATCCTAACCTATCCTCAATCCTACCCTATACCCTATCCTATCCGATCCTCTAACCTATCCTATCATCTATCCTGTCCTATCCTCTGTTTTATCCTATTTTCTATCCTATCCTATCCCATCCTCTATCGTATCCTATCCTCTATCCTATCCTGTCCTCTATCCTGTCCTATACTCTCTCCTATCCTATCCTCTATCCTATCCTATCCGCTATCCTATCCTGTCCTCTATCCTATCCTATCCTCCATCCTATGCTCTATCCTCAATCCTATCCTCTATCCTATCCTATCCTCTATCCTATCCTATAATCTATCCTATCCTCTATCCTATCCAATCCCCTATCCTATACTCTATCGTCTCCTATCCTATATCCTATCCTATCCTCTATCGTCTCCTGTCCTCTATCCTATCCAATCCCCTATCCGATCCTCTATCGTCTCATATCCTCTGTCCTATCCAATCCCCTATCCTATCCTCTATCCGATCCTATCTTCTATTATATCCAATCCTCTATCCTATCCTATCCTCTATCCTATACTATCCTCTATCCTATCCAATCCCCTATCCTATCCTCTATCCGATCCTATGCTCTATCTAATCCCCTATCCTATCCTCTATTCGATCCTATCCTCTATCCTATCCTATCCTCTATCCTATCCTATCCTCTATCCTATCCTGTCCTGTATCCTATAATCACATCCATGCTATCCTATTCTCTATCCTACCCTATCCTATCCTCTATCGTATCCTATCCTCTATCCAATCCAATCCTATATCCTATACACTATCCTATCCTATCCTCTATCCTATCCTATCCTCTATCCTATCCAATCCCCTATCCTATCCTCTATCGTCCCCTATCCTCTATCCTATCCTATCCTCTATCGTCTCCTGTCCTGTATCCTATCCAATCCCCTATCCTATCCTCTATCGTCTCATATCCTCTATCCTATCCAATCCCCTATCCTATCCTCTATCGTCCCCTATCCTCTATCCTATCCTATCCTCTATCCTATCCTATCCTTTATACTATTCAATCCTCTATCCTATCCTATCCTCAATCCTATCCTTTCCTCTATCCTATCCAATCCCCTATCCTATCCTCTGTCCTATCCTCTATCCTATCCTATCCTCTATACTATACTATCCTCTATCCTATCCTATCCTCTACAATAACGTATCCTCTATCACATCCTATCCTCTTTCCAATAATATCATCTATCCTATCCTATTCTCTATCCTATCCTATCCTCTATCCTACCTTATCCTCAATCCTATTCTATCCTCTATGCTACCCTATCCTCTATCCTATCCTATCCCCTATCCTATCCTATCCTCTTTCCTATCCTATCCTCTTTCCTATCCTATCCTCAATCCAATCCTATATTCTATCCTATCCAATCCCCTATCCAATTCTCTATTCTATCCTATCCTCTATCCTATCTTATCCTCAATCCTATTCTATACTCTATCCTATCCTATCCTCTATCCTATCCTATCCTCAATCCTATCCTATCGTCTATCCTATCCAATCACCTATCCTATCCTCTGTCCTATCCTCTATCCTATCCTATCCTCTATACTATACTATCCTCTATACTATCCTATCCCCTATACTATCCTATCCTATCCACTATCCTATCCTATCCATAAGCCTATCCTATCCTGTATCCTATCCTATCCTTTATACTAACCAATCCTCTATCGTATCCTCTATCCTATCCAATCCCCTATCCTATCCTCTGTCCTATCCTTTATCCTATCCTATCCTCTATACTATACTATCCTCTATCCTATCCTATCCCCTATACTATCCTATCCTATCCACTATCCTATCCTATCCTGAATCCTATCCTATCCTCTATCCTATCCTATCCTTTATACTATCCAATCCTCTATCCTATCTTATCCTCAATCCTATCCTTTCCTCTATCCTATCCAATCCCCTATCCTATCCTCTGTCCTATCCTCTATCCTATTCTATCCTCTATACTATACTATCCTCTATCCTATCCTATCCTCTACAATAACGTATCCTCTATCATATCCTATCCTCTTTCCCATAATATCATCTATCCTATCCTATTCTCTATCCTATCCTATCCTCTATCCTATCTTATCCTCAATCCTATTCTATCCTCTATCCTACCCTAACCTCTATCCTATCCTATCCTCTATCCTATCCTATCCTCTTTCCTATCCTATCCTCTTTCCTATCCTATCCTCAATCCAATCCTATCCTCTCTCTTATCCAATCCCCTATCCAATTCTCTATTCTATCCTATCCTCTATCCTATCTAATCCTCAATCCTATTCTATCCTCTATCCTATCCTATCATCTATCCTATCCTATCCTCAATCCTATCCTATCGTCTATCCTATCCAATCCCCTATCCTATCCTCTGTCCTATCCTCTATCCTATCCTATCCTCTATACTATACTATCCTCTATCCTATCCTATCCCCTATACTATCCTATCCTATCCACTATCCTATCCTATCCTCAATCCTATCCTATCTTCTATCCTATCCTATCCTCTATCCTATGCTCTATCCTCAATCCTATCCTCTATCCTATCCTATCCTCTATCATATCCTAGACTCTATCCTATCCTATCCTCTATCCTATCCTATTCTCTATCCTTTCCTCTATCCTTTCCTATTCTCTATCCTATCCCATCCTCTATCCTATCCTATCCTCTATCCTATCCTATACTCTATCCTATCCTATCATCTATCCTATCCTATCCTCTATCCTAACCTATCCTCAAACCTACCCTATACCCTATCCTAACCGATCCTCTAACCTATCCTATCATCTATCCTATCCTATTCTCTGTTTTATCCTATTTTCTATCCTATCCTATCCCATCCTCTATCGTATCCTATCCTCTATCCTATCCTATCTTCTATTCTATCCTGTCCTCTATCCTGTCCTATACTCTATCCTATCCTGTCCTCTATCCTGTCCTATACTCTCTCCTATCCTATCCTCTATCCTATCCTATCCTCTATCCTATCCTGTCCTCTATCCTATCCTATCCTCTATCCTATAGTATCCTCTATCCTATCGTATCATCTATCCTATCCTATTCTTTGTTCTATCCTATTTTCGATCCTACCCTGCCCTCTATCCTATCCAATCCCCTATCTCATCCTCTATCCGATCTTATCCTATCCTCTATCCTATCCTCTATCCTATCGTATCCTCTATCATATCGTATCCACTATCCTATCCCATCCTCTATCCTATCCTATCCTCAATCCTATCCCATAGTCTATCCTATCCTACCTCTATCCTATCCTATCCTCTATCCTATCCCATCCCCTATCCTATCCTATCCTCTATCCTATCCTATGCTCTATCCTATCCTCTATCCTATCCTGTCCTCTATCCTCTTCTATCCTCTATCCTATCCTATCCTCTATCCTATCCTATCCTCTATCCTATCCTATCCTCTATCCTATCCTATCATCTATCCTATCCTATCCTCTATCCTATCCTATCCTCTATCCTATCCTATACTCTATCCAATCCTATCCTCTATCGAATCCTATCCTCTATCCTATCCAATCCCGTATCCTATCCTCTATCCTATCCTCTATCCTATCCTATCCTCTATCCTATCGTATCCTATATCCTATAATATCCTCTATTCTGTCCTATACTCTATCCTATCCTATCCACTGTCCTATCCTATTTTCTATCCTATCCTATCCTCTATCCTATCCTGTCCTCTATCCTATCCTATCCTCTATCCTAACCTATCCTCAATCCTACCCTATACCCTATCCTATCCGATCCTCTAACCTATCCTATCATCTATCCTGTCCTATCCTCTGTTTTATCCTATTTTCTATCCTATCCTATCCCATCCTCTATCGTATCCTATCCTCTATCCTATCCTGTCCTCTATCCTGTCCTATACTCTCTCCTATCCTATCCTCTATCCTATCCTATCCGCTATCCTATCCTGTCCTCTATCCTATCCTATCCTCCATCCTATGCTCTATCCTCAATCCTATCCTCTATCCTATCCTATCCTCTATCCTATCCTATAATCTATCCTATCCTCTATCCTATCCAATCCCCTATCCTATACTCTATCGTCTCCTATCCTATATCCTATCCTATCCTCTATCGTCTCCTGTCCTCTATCCTATCCAATCCCCTATCCGATCCTCTATCGTCTCATATCCTCTGTCCTATCCAATCCCCTATCCTATCCTCTATCCGATCCTATCTTCTATTATATCCAATCCTCTATCCTATCCTATCCTCTATCCTATACTATCCTCTATCCTATCCAATCCCCTATCCTATCCTCTATCCGATCCTATGCTCTATCTAATCCCCTATCCTATCCTCTATTCGATCCTATCCTCTATCCTATCCTATCCTCTATCCTATCCTATCCTCTATCCTATCCTGTCCTGTATCCTATAATCACATCCATGCTATCCTATTCTCTATCCTACCCTATCCTATCCTCTATCGTATCCTATCCTCTATCCAATCCAATCCTATATCCTATACACTATCCTATCCTATCCTCTATCCTATCCTATCCTCTATCCTATCCAATCCCCTATCCTATCCTCTATCGTCCCCTATCCTCTATCCTATCCTATCCTCTATCGTCTCCTGTCCTGTATCCTATCCAATCCCCTATCCTATCCTCTATCGTCTCATATCCTCTATCCTATCCAATCCCCTATCCTATCCTCTATCGTCCCCTATCCTCTATCCTATCCTATCCTCTATCCTATCCTATCCTTTATACTATTCAATCCTCTATCCTATCCTATCCTCAATCCTATCCTTTCCTCTATCCTATCCAATCCCCTATCCTATCCTCTGTCCTATCCTCTATCCTATCCTATCCTCTATACTATACTATCCTCTATCCTATCCTATCCTCTACAATAACGTATCCTCTATCACATCCTATCCTCTTTCCAATAATATCATCTATCCTATCCTATTCTCTATCCTATCCTATCCTCTATCCTACCTTATCCTCAATCCTATTATATCCTCTATGCTACCCTATCCTCTATCCTATCCTATCCTCTATCCTATCCTATCCTCTTTCCTATCCTATCCTCTTTCCTATCCTATCCTCAATCCAATCCTATATTCTATCCTATCCAATCCCCTATCCAATTCTCTATTCTATCCTATCCTCTATCCTATCTTATCCTCAATCCTATTCTATACTCTATCCTATCCTATCCTCTATCCTATCCTATCCTCAATCCTATCCTATCGTCTATCCTATCCAATCACCTATCCTATCCTCTGTCCTCTCCTCTATCCTATCCTATCCTCTATACTATACTATCCTCTATACTATCCTATCCCCTATACTATCCTATCCTATCCACTATCCTATCCTATCCATAAGCCTATCCTATCCTGTATCCTATCCTATCCTTTATACTATCCAATCCTCTATCGTATCCTCTATCCTATCCAATCCCCTATCCTATCCTCTGACCTGTCCTCTATCCTATCCTATCCTCTCTACTATACTATCCTCTATCCTATCCTATCCCCTATACTATCCTATCCTATCCTCTATCCTATCCTCTCCTCTATCCTATCCTATCCTCTATCCTATCCTATCCTCTATCCTATCCTATCCTCTATCCTATCCTATCCTCTATCCTATCCTATCCTCTATCCTATCCTATCCTCTATCCTATCCTATCCTCTATCCTATCCTATCCTCTATCCTATCCTATCCTGTATTCTATCCAAATTCTACCCTATCCTCTATCCTATCCTATCCTCTATCCTATCCTCTATCCTATCCTCTATCCTATCCTCTATCCTATCCTATCCTCTATCCTATCCTATCCTCTATCCTATCCTATCCTCTATCCTATCCTATCCTCTATCCTATCCTGTCGTCAAACCTAACCTATCCTCTATCCTATAATATCCTCATCCCATCCAATACTCTATTCTATCCTCTATACTATCATCCATGCTATCCTATCCACTATCCTATCCTATCCTCAATCCTATAGTATCTTCTATCCTATCCTATCCTTTATACTATCCAATCCTCTATCGTATCCTCTATCCTTTCCTATCCTCAATCCTATCCTATCCTCTATCCTATTCTATCCTTTATACTAACCAATCCTCTATCGTATCCTCTATCCTATCCAATCCCCTATTATATCCTCTGTCCTATCCTTTATCCTATCCTATCCTCTATACTATACTATCCTCTATCCTATCCTATCCCCTATACTATCCTATCCTATCCACTATCCTATCCTATCCTGAATCCTATCCTATCCTCTATCCTATCCTATCCTTTATACTATCCAATCCTCTATCCTATCTTATCCTCAATCCTATCCTTTCCTCTATCCTATCCAATCCCCTATCCTATCCTCTGTCCTATCCTCTATCCTATTCTATCCTCTATACTATACTATCCTCTATCCTATCCTATCCTCTACAATAACGTATCCTCTATCATATCCTATCCTCTTTCCCATAATATCATCTATCCTATCCTATTCTCTATCCTATCCTATCCTCTATCCTATCTTATCCTCAATCCTATTCTATCCTCTATCCTATCCTATCATCTATCCTATCCTATCCTCAATCCTATCCTATCCTCTTTCCTATCCTATCCTCTTTCCTATCCTCTGTCCTATCCTCTATCCTATCCTATCCTCTATACTATACTATCCTCTATCCTATCCTATAACCTATACTATCCTATCATATCCACTATCCTATCCTATCCTCAATCCTATCCTATCTTCTATCCTATCCTATCCTTTATACTATCCAATCCTCTATCGTATCCTCTATCCTATCCTATCCTCAATCCTATCCTATCCTCTATCCTATTCTATCCTTTATACTAACCAATCCTCTATCGTATCCTCTATCCTATCCTATCCCCTATACTATACTATCCTATCCACTATCCTATCCTATCCTCTTTTCTATCCTATCATTTATACTATCCAATCGTATATCCTATCCTCTATCCTATCCTATCCTCTTTCCTATCCTGTCCCCAATCCTATTCTATCCTCTATCCTATCCTATCCTCCATCCTATCCTATCCTCAATCCTATCCTATCCTCTACCCTACCCAGTCCCTTATCCTATCCACCGTCCTATCCTATCCTCAATCCTATCCTATCCTCTATCCTACCCAGTCCCTTATCCTATCCTCTGTGCTATCCTCTATCAAAACCTATCCTCTATCCTATCCTATCCTCTATCCTATCCTATCCTGTATTCTATCCAAATTCTACCCTATCCTCTATAATATCCTATCCTCAATCCTATCCTATCCTCTATCCTATCCAATCCCCTATCCTATCCTCTGTCCTATCATTTATCCTATCCTATCCTCTATACTATACTATCCTCTATCCTATCCTATCCCCTATACTATCCTATCCTATCCACTATCCTATCCTATCCTCAATCCTATCCTATCTTCTATCCTATCCTATCCTTTATACTATCCAATCCTCTATCGTATCCTCTATCCTTTCCTATCCTCAATCCTATCCTATCCTCTATCCTATTCTATCCTTTATACTAACCAATCCTCTATCGTATCCTCTATCCTATCCTATCCCCTATACTATACTATCCTATCCACTATCCTATCCTATCCTCAATCCTATCCTATCCTCTTTTCTATCCTGTCATTTATACTATCCAATCGTATATCCTATCCTCTATCCTATCCTATCCTCTTTCCTATCCTGTCCCCAATCCTATTCTATCCTCTATCCTATCCTATCCTCCATCCTATCCTATCCTCAATCCTATCCTATCCTCTATCCTACCCAGTCCCTTATCCTATCCTCCATCCTATCCTATCCTCAATCCTATCCTATCCTCTATCCTACCCAGTCCCTTATCCTATCCTCTGTCCTATCCTCTATCAAAACCTATCCTCTATCCTATCCTATCCTATCCACAATCCTATCCTTTCCTCTATTGTATCCTATTCTCTATCCTATCCTATCCTTTATCCTATCCTATCCTCTATCCTATCCTATCCTCTATCCTATCTTATCCTCAATCCTATTCTATCCTCTATCCTATCCTATCCTCTCTCCTATCCTATCCTCAATCCTATCCTATCCTCTATCCTATCCAATCCCCTATCCTATCCTCTGTCCTATCCTTTATGCTATCCTATCCTCTATACTATACTATCTTCTATCCTATCCTATCCCCTATACTATCCTATCCTATCCACTATCCTATCCTATCCTGAATCCTATCCTATCCTCTATCCTATCCAATCCTCTATCGTATCCTCTATCCTTTCCTATCCTCAATCCTATCCTATCCTCTATCCTATTCTATCCTTTATACTATCCAATCCTCTATCGTATCCTCTATCCTATCCTATCCTCTATCCTATTCTATCCTCTACAATAACGTATCCTCTATCATATCCTATCCTCTTTCCCATAATATCATCTATCCTATCCTATCGTCTTTCCCATAATATCATCTATCCTATCCTATCCTCTATCCTATCGTATCCTCAATCCTATTCTATCCTCTATCCTACCCTATCCTCTATCCTATCCTCTATCCTATCCTATCCTTAATCCTATCCTTTTCCCTATCCTATCCTACTATCTATCCTATCCTATCCTCTATCATATCCTATCCTCTATCCTATCCTATCCTGTATTCTATCCAAATTCTACCCTATCCTCTATCCTATCCTATCCTCTATCCTATCCTCTATCCTATCCTCTATCCTATCCTATCCTCTATCCTATCCTATCCTCTATCCTATCCTATCCTCTATCCTATCCTATCCTCTATCCTATCCTATCCTCTATCCTATCCTATCCTCTATCCTATCCTATCCTCTATCCTATCCTATCCTCTATCCTATTCTATCCTCTACAATAACGTATCCTCTATCATATCCTATCCTCTTTCCCATAATATCATCTATCCTATCCTATCGTCTTTCCCATAATATCATCTATCCTATCCTATCCTCTATCCTATCGTATCCTCAATCCTATTCTATCCTCTATCCTACCCTATCCTCTATCCTATCCTCTATCCTATCCTATCCTTAATCCTATCCTTTTCCCTATCCTATCCTACTATCTATCCTATCCTATCCTCTATCATATCCTATCCTCTATCCTATCCTATCCTGTATTCTATCCAAATTCTACCCTATCCTCTATCCTATCCTATCCTCTATCCTATCCTCTATCCTATCCTCTATCCTATCCTATCCTCTATCCTATCCTATCCTCTATCCTATCCTATCCTCTATCCTATCCTATCCTCTATCCTATCCTATCCTCTATCCTATCCTATCCTCTATCCTATCCTATCCTCTATCCTATCCTATCCTCTATCCTATCCTATCCTCTATCCTATCCTATCCTGTATTCTATACAAATTCTACCCTATCCTCTATCCTATCCTATCCTCTATCCTATCCTATCCTCTATCCTATCCTATCCTCTATCCTATCCTATCCTCTATCCTATCCTCTATCCTATCCTCTATATTATCCTCTATCCTATCCTCTATACTATCCTATCCT
The DNA here is from genome assembly GCF_050948215.1 of Halictus rubicundus. Lineage (NCBI taxonomy): Eukaryota > Metazoa > Arthropoda > Insecta > Hymenoptera > Halictidae > Halictus > Halictus rubicundus. The sequence continues at coordinate 87,146 of NW_027488979.1, read as the reverse complement.
CTATCCTATCCTATCCTCTATCCTATCCTCTATCCTATCCTCTATCCTATCCTATATCCTATCCTATCCTCTATCCTATCCTATCCTCTATCCTATCCTATCCTCTATCCTATCCTATCCTCTATCCTATCCTATCCTCTATCCTATCCTATCCTCTATCCTATCCTATCCTATCCTCTATCCTATCCTCTCCTCTATCCTATCCTATCCTCTATCCTATCCTCTATCCTATCCTATCCTCTATCCTATCCTGTATAATATCGTATCCTCTATCCTATCCTATCCTCTATCCTATCCTATCCTCTATCCTATCCTATCCTCTATCCTATCCTATCCTCTATCCTATCCTCTATCCTATCCTATCCTCTATCCTATCCTATCCTCTATCCTATCCTAACCTCTATCCTATCCTATCCTCTCTACTATCCTATCCTCTATCCTATCCTATCCTCTATCCTATCCTGTCGTCAAACCTAACCTATCCTCTATCCTATAATATCCTCATCCCATCCAATACTCTATTCTATCCTCTATACTATCATCCATGCTCTCCTATCCACAATCCTATCCTTTCCTCTATTCTATCCTATTCTCTATCCTATCCTATCCTCTATCCTATCATATCCTCAATCCTATTCTATCCTCTATCCTATCCTATCCTCTATCCTATCCTATCCTCAATCCTATCCTATCCTCTATCCTATCCAATCCCCTATCCTATCCTCTGTCCTATCTTCTATCATATCCTATCCTCTATCCTATCCTATCCTATTTCCTATCCTATCCTCAATCCTATCCACAATCCTATCCTTTCCTCTATTCTATCCTATTCTCTATCCTATCCTATCCTCTATCCTATCCAATCCCCTATCCTATCCTCTGTCCTATCCTCTATCCTATCCTATCCTCTATACTATACTATCCTCTATCCTATCCTATCCCCTATACTATCCTATCCTATCGACTACCCTTTCCTATCCTCCATCCTATCCTATCCTCAATCCTATCCTATCCTCTATCCTATCCAGTCCCTTATCCTATCCTCTGTCCTATCTTCTATCATATCCTATCCTCTATCCTATCCTATCCTATTTCCTATCCTATCCTCAATCCTATCCACAATCCTATCCTTTCCTCTATTCTATCCAATTCTCTATCCTATCCTATCCTCTATCCTATCCTATTCCCTATCCTATCCTATCCTCTATCCTATCCTATCCTCTATCCTATCCTATCCTCAATCCTATCCTATCCTCTATCCCATCCAATCCCCTATCCTATCCTCTGTCCTATCCTTTATCCTATCCTATCCTCTATACTATACTATCCTCTATCCTATCCTATCCCCTATACTATCCTATCCCATCCACTATCCTATCCTATCCTGAATCCTATCCTATCCTCTATCCTATCCTATACTCTATCCTATCCTATCCTCAATCCTATCCTATCCTCTATCCTATCCAATCCCCTATCCTATCCTCTGTCCTATCCTTTATCCTATCCTATCCTCTATACTATACTATCCTCTATCCTATCCTATCCCCTATACTATCCTATCCTATCCACTATCCTATCCTATCCTGAATCCTATCCTATCCTCTATCCTATCCTATCCTTTATACTATCCAATCCTCTATCCTATCTTATCCTCAATCCTATCCTTTCCTCTATCCTATCCAATCCCCTATCCTATCCTCTGTCCTATCCTCTATCCTATTCTATCCTCTATACTATACTATCCTCTATCCTATCCTATCCTCTACAATAACGTATCCTCTATCATATCCTATCCTCTTTCCCATAATATCATCTATCCTATCCTATTCTCTATCCTATCCTATCCTCTATCCTATCTTATCCTCAATCCTATTCTATCCTCTATCCTACCGTAACATCTATCCTATCCTATCCTCTATCCTATCCTATCCACTTTCCTATCCTATCCTCTTTCCTATCCTATCCTCAATCCAATCCTATCCTCTCTCTTATCCAATCCCCTATCCAATTCTCTATTCTATCCTATCCTCTATCCTATCTTATCCTCAATCCTATTCTATCCTCTATCCTATCCTATCATCTATCCTATCCTATCCTCAATCCTATCCTATCGTCTATCCTATCCAATCCCCTATCCTATCCTCTGTCCTATCCTCTATCCTATCCTATCCTCTATACTATACTATCCTCTATCCTATCCTATCCCCTATACTATCGTATCCTATCCACTATCCTGTCCTATCCTCAATCCTATCCTATCTTCTATCCTATCCTATCCTTTATACTATCCAATCCTCTATCGTATCCTCTATCCTTTCCTAAACTCAATCCTATCCTATCCTCTATCCTATTCTATCCTTTATACTAACCAATCCTCTATCGTATCCTCTATCCTATCCTATCCCCTATACTATACTATCCTATCCACTATCCTATCCTATCCTCAATCCTATCCTATCCTCTTTTCTATCCTATCATTTATACTATCCAATCGTATATCCTATCCTCTATCCTATCCTATCCTCTTTCCTATCCTGTCCCCAATCCTATTCTATCCTCTATCCTATCCTATCCTCCATCCTATCCTATCCTCAATCCTATCCTATCCTCTATCCTACCCAGTCCCTTATCCTATCCTCCATCCTATCCTATCCTCAATCCTATCCTATCCTCTATCCTACCCAGTCCCTTATCCTATCCTCTGTCCTATCCTCTATCAAAACCTATCCTCTATCCTATCCTATCCTATTTCCTATCCTATCCTCAATCCTATCCACAATCCTATCCTTTCCTCTATTCTATCCTATTCTCTATCCTATCCTATCCTTTATCCTATCCTATCCTCTATCCTATCCTATCCTCTATCCTATCTTATCCTCAATCCTATTCTATCCTCTATCCTATCCTATCCTCTATCCTATCCTATCCTCAATCCTATCCTATCCTCTATCCTATCCAATCCCCTATCCTATCCTCTGTCCTATCCTTTATCCTATCCTATCCTTTATACTATACTATCTTCTATCCTATCCTATCCCCTATACTATCCTATCCTATCCACTATCCTATCCTATCCTGAGTCCTATCCTATCCTCTATCCTATCCAATCCTCTATCGTATCCTCTATCCTTTCCTATCCTCAATCCTATCCTATCCTCTATCCTATTCTATCCTTTATACTATCCAATCCTCTATCGTATCCTCTATCCTATCCTATCCTCTATCCTATTCTATCCTCTACAATAACGTATCCTCTATCATATCCTATCCTCTTTCCCATAATATCATCTATCCTATCCTATCCTCTTTCCCATAATATCATCTATCCTATCCTATTCTCTATCCTATCGTATCCTCAATCCTATTCTATCCTCTATCCTACCCTATCCTCTATCCTATCCTCTATCCTATCCTATCCTTAATCCTATCCTTTTCCCTATCCTATCCTACTATCTATCCTATCCTATCCTCTATCATATCCTACCCTCTATCCTATCCTATCCTCTATCCTATCCTATCCTGTATTCTATCCAAATTCTACCCTATCCTCTATCCTATCCTATCCTCTATCCTATCCTCTATCCTATCCTATCCTCTATCCTATCCTCTATCCTATCCTATCCTCTATCCTATCATATCCTCAATCCTATTCTATCCTCTATCCTATCCTATCCTCTATCCTATCCTATCCTCAATCCTATCCTATCCTCTATCCTATCCAATCCCCTATCCTATCCTCTGTCCTATCTTCTATCATATCCTATCCTCTATCCTATCCTATCCTATTTCCTATCCTATCCTCAATCCTATCCACAATCCTATCCTTTCCTCTATTCTATCCTATTCTCTATCCTATCCTATCCTCTATCCTATCCAATCCCCTATCCTATCCTCTGTCCTATCCTCTATCCTATCCTATCCTCTATACTATACTATCCTCTATCCTATCCTATCCCCTATACTATCCTATCCTATCGACTACCCTTTCCTATCCTCCATCCTATCCTATCCTCAATCCTATCCTATCCTCTATCCTATCCAGTCCCTTATCCTATCCTCTGTCCTATCTTCTATCATATCCTATCCTCTATCCTATCCTATCCTATTTCCTATCCTATCCTCAATCCTATCCACAATCCTATCCTTTCCTCTATTCTATCCAATTCTCTATCCTATCCTATCCTCTATCCTATCCTATTCCCTATCCTATCCTATCCTCTATCCTATCCTATCCTCTATCCTATCCTATCCTCAATCCTATCCTATCCTCTATCCCATCCAATCCCCTATCCTATCCTCTGTCCTATCCTTTATCCTATCCTATCCTCTATACTATACTATCCTCTATCCTATCCTATCCCCTATACTATCCTATCCCATCCACTATCCTATCCTATCCTGAATCCTATCCTATCCTCTATCCTATCCTATACTCTATCCTATCCTATCCTCAATCCTATCCTATCCTCTATCCTATCCAATCCCCTATCCTATCCTCTGTCCTATCCTTTATCCTATCCTATCCTCTATACTATACTATCCTCTATCCTATCCTATCCCCTATACTATCCTATCCTATCCACTATCCTATCCTATCCTGAATCCTATCCTATCCTCTATCCTATCCTATCCTTTATACTATCCAATCCTCTATCCTATCTTATCCTCAATCCTATCCTTTCCTCTATCCTATCCAATCCCCTATCCTATCCTCTGTCCTATCCTCTATCCTATTCTATCCTCTATACTATACTATCCTCTATCCTATCCTATCCTCTACAATAACGTATCCTCTATCATATCCTATCCTCTTTCCCATAATATCATCTATCCTATCCTATTCTCTATCCTATCCTATCCTCTATCCTATCTTATCCTCAATCCTATTCTATCCTCTATCCTACCGTAACATCTATCCTATCCTATCCTCTATCCTATCCTATCCACTTTCCTATCCTATCCTCTTTCCTATCCTATCCTCAATCCAATCCTATCCTCTCTCTTATCCAATCCCCTATCCAATTCTCTATTCTATCCTATCCTCTATCCTATCTTATCCTCAATCCTATTCTATCCTCTATCCTATCCTACCATCTATCCTATCCTATCCTCAATCCTATCCTATCGTCTATCCTATCCAATCCCCTATCCTATCCTCTGTCCTATCCTCTATCCTATCCTATCCTCTATACTATACTATCCTCTATCCTATCCTATCCCCTATACTATCGTATCCTATCCACTATCCTGTCCTATCCTCAATCCTATCCTATCTTCTATCCTATCCTATCCTTTATACTATCCAATCCTCTATCGTATCCTCTATCCTTTCCTAAACTCAATCCTATCCTATCCTCTATCCTATTCTATCCTTTATACTAACCAATCCTCTATCGTATCCTCTATCCTATCCTATCCCCTATACTATACTATCCTATCCACTATCCTATCCTATCCTCAATCCTATCCTATCCTCTTTTCTATCCTATCATTTATACTATCCAATCGTATATCCTATCCTCTATCCTATCCTATCCTCTTTCCTATCCTGTCCCCAATCCTATTCTATCCTCTATCCTATCCTATCCTCCATCCTATCCTATCCTCAATCCTATCCTATCCTCTATCCTACCCAGTCCCTTATCCTATCCTCCATCCTATCCTATCCTCAATCCTATCCTATCCTCTATCCTACCCAGTCCCTTATCCTATCCTCTGTCCTATCCTCTATCAAAACCTATCCTCTATCCTATCCTATCCTATTTCCTATCCTATCCTCAATCCTATCCACAATCCTATCCTTTCCTCTATTCTATCCTATTCTCTATCCTATCCTATCCTTTATCCTATCCTATCCTCTATCCTATCCTATCCTCTATCCTATCTTATCCTCAATCCTATTCTATCCTCTATCCTATCCTATCCTCTATCCTATCCTATCCTCAATCCTATCCTATCCTCTATCCTATCCAATCCCCTATCCTATCCTCTGTCCTATCCTTTATCCTATCCTATCCTTTATACTATACTATCTTCTATCCTATCCTATCCCCTATACTATCCTATCCTATCCACTATCCTATCCTATCCTGAGTCCTATCCTATCCTCTATCCTATCCAATCCTCTATCGTATCCTCTATCCTTTCCTATCCTCAATCCTATCCTATCCTCTATCCTATTCTATCCTTTATACTATCCAATCCTCTATCGTATCCTCTATCCTATCCTATCCTCTATCCTATTCTATCCTCTACAATAACGTATCCTCTATCATATCCTATCCTCTTTCCCATAATATCATCTATCCTATCCTATCCTCTTTCCCATAATATCATCTATCCTATCCTATCCTCTATCCTATCGTATCCTCAATCCTATTCTATCCTCTATCCTACCTATCCTCTATCCTATCCTCTATCCTATCCTATCCTTAATCCTATCCTTTTCCCTATCCTATCCTACTATCTATCCTATCCTATCCTCTATCATATCCTACCTCTCTATCCTATCCTATCCTCTATCCTATCCTATCCTGTATTCTATCCAAATTCTACCCCTATCCTCTATCCTAGCCTATCCTCTATCCTATCCTCTATCCTATCCTATCCTCTATCCTATCCTCTATCCTATCCTATCCTCTATCCTATCCTCTATCCTATCCTCTATCCTATCCTCTATCCTATCCTCTATCCTATCCTATCCTCTATCCTATCCTATCCTCTATCCTATCCTCTATCCTATCCTCTATCCTATCCTATCCTCTATCCTATCCTATCCTCTATCCTATCCTATCCTCTATCCTATCCTATCCTCTACCCTATCCTATCCTCTATCCTATCCTATCCTCTATCCTATCCTATCCTCTATCCCTATCCTATCCTCTATCCTATCCTATCCTCTATCCTATCCTATCCTCTATCCTATCCTATGCTCTATCCTATCCTCTATCCTATCCTATCCTCTATCCTATCCTGTATAATATCGTATCCTCTATCCTATCCCATCCTCTATCCTATCCTATCCTCTATCCTATCCTATCCTCTATCCTATCCTATAATCTATCCTATCCTATCCTATTCTCTATCCTATTCCTATCCTCATATCGTCTCCTATCCTCTATCCTATCCTATCCTCATATCGTCTCCTATCCTCTATCCTATCCAATCCCCTATCCTATCCTCTATCCTATCCTATCCTCTATGCTATTCTATTATCTATCCTATCCTATCCTCTTTCCTATAATGTCATCAATCCTATCCTATTCTCTAACCTATCCTATCCTCTATCCTATCCAATCCCCTATCCTACCCTCTATCCTATCCTATCCTCTATCGTATCCTATCCTGTATCCTATCCTATCCTCTATCGTATCCTTGCCTCTATCCTATAGTATCCTCTATCCTATCCTATCCTCTATCCTATCCTACTATCTATCCTATCCTATCCTGTATCCTATCCTATCCTCCATCCTATCCTATCCTCTATCCTATCCTATCCTCTATCCTATCCTATCCTCTATCCTATCCTATCCTCTATCCTATCCTATCCTGTATTCTATCCAAATTCTACCCTATCCTCTAACCTATCCTATCCTCTATCCTATCCTCTATCCTATCCTCTATCCTATCCTATCCTCTATCCTATCCTATCCTCTATCCTATCCTATCCTCTATCCTATCCTATCCTCTATCCTATCCTATCCTCTATCCTATCCTCTATCCTATCCTTTCCTCTATTCTATCCTATTCTCTATCCTATCCTATCCTCTATCCTATCCAATCCCCTATCCTATCCTCTGTCCTATCCTCTATCCTATCCTATCCTCTATACTATACTATCCTCTATCCTATCCTATCCCCTATACTATCCTATCCTATCGACTACCCTTTCCTATCCTCCATCCTATCCTATCCTCAATCCTATCCTATCCTCTATCCTATCCAGTCCCTTATCCTATCCTCTGTCCTATCTTCTATCATATCCTATCCTATCCTATTTCCTATCCTATCCTCAATCCTATCCACAATCCTATCCTTTCCTCTATTCTATCCAATTCTCTATCCTATCCTATCCTCTATCCTATCCTATTCCCTATCCTATCCTATCCTCTATCCTATCCTATCCTCTATCCTATCCTATCCTCAATCCTATCCTATCCTCTATCCCATCCAATCCCCTATCCTATCCTCTGTCCTATCCTTTATCCTATCCTATCCTCTATACTATACTATCCTCTATCCTATCCTATCCCCTATACTATCCTATCCCATCCACTATCCTATCCTATCCTGAATCCTATCCTATCCTCTATCCTATCCTATACTCTATCCTATCCTATCCTCAATCCTATCCTATCCTCTATCCTATCCAATCCCCTATCCTATCCTCTGTCCTATCCTTTATCCTATCCTATCCTCTATACTATACTATCCTCTATCCTATCCTATCCCCTATACTATCCTATCCTATCCACTATCCTATCCTATCCTGAATCCTATCCTATCCTCTATCCTATCCTATCCTTTATACTATCCAATCCTCTATCCTATCTTATCCTCAATCCTATCCTTTCCTCTATCCTATCCAATCCCCTATCCTATCCTCTGTCCTATCCTCTATCCTATTCTATCCTCTATACTATACTATCCTCTATCCTATCCTATCCTCTACAATAACGTATCCTCTATCATATCCTATCCTCTTTCCCATAATATCATCTATCCTATCCTATTCTCTATCCTATCCTATCCTCTATCCTATCTTATCCTCAATCCTATTCTATCCTCTATCCTACCGTAACATCTATCCTATCCTATCCTCTATCCTATCCTATCCACTTTCCTATCCTATCCTCTTTCCTATCCTATCCTCAATCCAATCCTATCCTCTCTCTTATCCAATCCCCTATCCAATTCTCTATTCTATCCTATCCTCTATCCTATCTTATCCTCAATCCTATTCTATCCTCTATCCTATCCTATCATCTATCCTATCCTATCCTCAATCCTATCCTATCGTCTATCCTATCCAATCCCCTATCCTATCCTCTGTCCTATCCTCTATCCTATCCTATCCTCTATACTATACTATCCTCTATCCTATCCTATCCCCTATACTATCGTATCCTATCCACTATCCTGTCCTATCCTCTATCCTATCCTATCCTCTATCCTATCCTATCCTCTATCCTATCCTATCCTCTATCCTATCCTATCCTCTACCCTATCCTATCCTCTATCCTATCCTATCCTCTATCCTATCCTATCCTCTATCCTATCCTATCCTCTATCCTATCCTATCCTCTATCCTATCCTATCCTCTATCCTATCCTATGCTCTATCCTATCCTCTATCCTATCCTATCCTCTATCCTATCCTGTATAATATCGTATCCTCTATCCTATCCCATCCTCTATCCTATCCTATCCTCTATCCTATCCTATCCTCTATCCTATCCTATAATCTATCCTATCCTATCCTATTCTCTATCCTATCCTATCCTCATATCGTCTCCTATCCTCTATCCTATCCTATCCTCATATCGTCTCCTATCCTCTATCCTATCCAATCCCCTATCCTATCCTCTATCCTATCCTATCCTCTATGCTATTCTATTATCTATCCTATCCTATCCTCTTTCCTATAATGTCATCAATCCTATCCTATTCTCTAACCTATCCTATCCTCTATCCTATCCAATCCCCTATCCTACCCTCTATCCTATCCTATCCTCTATCGTATCCTATCCTGTATCCTATCCTATCCTCTATCGTATCCTTGCCTCTATCCTATAGTATCCTCTATCCTATCCTATCCTCTATCCTATCCTACTATCTATCCTATCCTATCCTGTATCCTATCCTATCCTCCATCCTATCCTATCCTCTATCCTATCCTATCCTCTATCCTATCCTATCCTCTATCCTATCCTATCCTCTATCCTATCCTATCCTGTATTCTATCCAAATTCTACCCTATCCTCTAACCTATCCTATCCTCTATCCTATCCTCTATCCTATCCTCTATCCTATCCTCTATCCTATCCTATCCTCTATCCTATCCTATCCTCTATCCTATCCTATCCTCTATCCTATCCTATCCTCTATCCTATCCTATCCTCTATCCTATCCTCTATCCTATCCTATCCTCTATCCTATCCTATCCTCTATCCTATCCTGTATAATATCGTATCCTCTATCCTATCCTATCCTCTATCCTATCCTATCCTCTATCCTATCCAATCCCCTATCCTATCCTCTATCCTATCCTATCCTCTATGCTATTCTATTATCTATCCTATCCTATCCTCTTTCCTATAATGTCATCTATCGTATCCTATTCTCTATCCTATCCTATCCTCATATCGTCTCCTATCCTCTATCCTATCCAATCCCCTATCCTACCCTCTATCCTATCCTATCCTCTATCGTATCCTATCCTGTATCCTATCGTATCCTCTATCGTATCCTAGCCTCTATCCTATAGTATCCTCTATCCTATCCTATCCTTAATCCTATCCTTTTCCCTATCCTATCCTACTATCTATCCTATCCTATCCTGTATCCTATCCTATCCTCTATCCTATCCTATCCTCTATCCTATCCTATCCTCTATCCTATCCTATCCTCTATCCTATCCTATCCTCTATCCTATCCTATCCTCTATCCTATCCTATCCTCTATCCTATCCTATCCTCTATCCTATCCTATCCTCTATCCTATCCTATCCTCTATCCTATCCTATCCTCTATCCTATCCTATCCTCTATCCTATCCTATCCTCTATCCTATCCTATCCTCTATCCTATCCTATCCTCTATCCTATCCTATCCTCTATCCTATCCTATCCTCTATCCTATCCTATCCTCTATCCTATCCTATCCTGTATTCTATCCAAATTCTACCCTATCCTCTATCCTATCCTATCCTCTATCCTATCCTCTATCCTATCCTCTATCCTATCCTCTATCCTATCCTCTATCCTATCCTCTATCCTATCCTATCCTCTATCCTATCCTATCCTCTATCCTATCCTAACCTCTATCCTATCCTATCCTCTCTACTATCCTATCCTCTATCCTATCCTATCCTCTATCCTATCCTGTCGTCAAACCTAACCTATCCTCTATCCTATAATATCGTCATCCCATCTAATACTCTATTCTATCCGCTATACTATCATCCATGCTATCCTATCCACTATCCTATCCTATCCTCAATCCTATAGTATCTTCTATCCTATCCTATCCTTTATACTATCCAATCCTCTATCGTATCCTCTATCCTTTCCTATCCTCAATCCTATCCTATCCTCTATCCTATTCTATCCTTTATACTAACCAATCCTCTATCGTATCCTCTATCCTATCCTATCCCCTATACTATACTATCCTATCCACTATCCTATCCTATCCTCAATCCTATCCTATCCTCTTTTCTATCCTATCATTTATACTATCCAATCGTATATCCTATCCTCTATCCTATCCTATCCTCTTTCCTATCCTGTCCCCAATCCTATTCTATCCTCTATCCTATCCTATCCTCCATCCTATCCTATCCTCAATCCTATCCTATCCTCTATCCTACCCAGTCCCTTATCCTATCCTCCATCCTATCCTATCCTCAATCCTATCCTATCCTCTATCCTACCCAGTCCCTTATCCTATCCTCTGTCCTATCCTCTATCAAAACCTATCCTCTATCCTATCCTATCCTATTTCCTATCCTATCCTCAATCCTATCCACAATCCTATCCTTTCCTCTATTCTATCCTATTCTCTATCCTATCCTATCCTTTATCCTATCCTATCCTCTATCCTATCCTATTCTCTATCCTACCTTATCCTCTATCCTATCCTATCCTCTTTCCTATCCTATCCTCAATCCTATCCTATCCTCTATCCTATCCAATCCCCTATCCTATCCTCTACCCTATCCTTTATCCTATCCTATCCTCGATACTATACTATCCTCTATCCTATCATATCCCCTATACTATCCTATCCTATCCACTATCCTATCCTATCCTGAATCCTATCCTATCCTCTATCCTATCGTATCCTTTATACTATCCAATCCTCTATCGTATCCTCTATCCTTTCCTATCCTCAATCCTATCCTATCTTCTATCCTATCCAGTCCCTTATTCTATCCTATATCCTATCCTCTATCATATCCTATCCTCTATCCTATCCTATCCTATTTCCTATCCTATCCTCAATCCTATCCACAATCCTATCCTTTCCTCTATTCTATCCTATTCTATATCCTATCCTATCCTCTATCCTATCCTATCCTCTATCCTATTCTATCCTCTATCCTATCCTATCCTCCATCCTATCCTATCCTCAATCCTATCCTATCCTCTATCCTATCCAGTCCCTTATCCTATCCTCTGTCCTATCCTCTATCATATCCTATCCTCTATCCTATCCTATCCTATTTCCTATCCTATCCTCAGTCCTATCCACAATCGTATCCTTTCCTCCATTCTATCCTATCCTCTATCCTATCCTATCCTCTATCCTATCCTATCCTCTATCCTATCTTATCCTCAATCCTATTCTATCCTCTATCCTATCCTATCCTCTATCCTATCCTATCCTCAATCCTATCCACAATCCTATCCTTACCTCTATTCTATCCTATTCTCTATCCTATCCTATCCTCAATCCTATCCAATCCTCAATCCTATGCCTATCCTCTATCCTATCCAGTCCTTATCCTATCCTCTGTCCTATCCTCTATCATATCCTATCCTATATCCTATCCTATCCTATTTCCTATCCTATCCTCAATCCTATCCACAATCCTATCCTTTCCTCTATTCTATCCTATTCTCTATCCTATCCTATCCTCTATCCTATCCAATCCCCTATCCTATCCTCTATCCTATCCTATCCTCTATGCTATTCTATTATCTATCCTATCATATCCTCTTTCCTATAATGTCATCTATCCTATCCTATTCTCTATCCTATCCTATCCTCATATCGTCTCCTATCCTCTATCGTATCCAATCCCCTATCCTACCCTCTATCCTATCCTATCCTCTATCGTATCCTATCCTGTATCCTATCCTATCCTCTATCGTATCCTTGCCTCTATCCTATAGTATCCTCTACCCTATCCTATCCTCTATCCTATCCTATCCTCTACCCTATCCTATCCTATCCTCTATCCTATCCTACTATCTATCCTATCCTATCCTGTATCCTATCCTATCCTCCATCCTATCCTATCCTCAATCCTATCCTATTCTCTATCCTATCCTATCCTCTATCCTAACCTATCCTGTATCTTATCCAAAATCTACCCTACCCTCTATTCTATCCTGGCCTCTATCCTATCCTATCCTCTATCCTATCTTATCCTCTATCCTATCCTATCCTCTATCCTATCCTATTCTTTATCCGATCCTATCCTCAACCCTATCCTATCCTTTATCTCATCCTATCCTCTATCCTATCCTATCCTCTATCCTATCCTATCCTCTATCCTATCCTATCCTCTATCCTATCCTATCCTCTATACTATAATATCCTCTATTCTATCCTATCCCCTATACTATCCTATCCTATCCACTATCCTATCTTATCCTCAATCCTATTCTATCCTCAATCCTATCCTATCCTCTATCCTATCCTATCCTCTTGTAACAGACCTGGCTGCGCCAGGCCAGTTCCGAGCCGAACACAACCGACGGATACCGAGATCCGCCGGTACCCGCGAGCGCCCCCGCGAGCCCCGCAACACCGAACCGATCTTGGCGGGAACCGGAACCCGCCATGATGCGACATCGGCGCGCCGGATGCGGGACGACACCGGAAAAGCCGGCCGCGAACCGTACCGCACCGCACCCCCTCGCCCGGCAAGACGAGAGAGACGAACCGGAAAACGCTCTCTTCGGTTTTCCGCCGCGATAACGATCAGACGTACTTTCCCGATCCGATCTCTAGCCGCCGATACCGACCGCCCGATCCCGACCGGAATCGTCTCTTGCGACGCCGGGAAGCCGCCCGCCGAATACGACTCGCGAGAGTGTATTTATACGCGCGAAACCATAATCGCGAGTGTGCCGATTTTTCCGCGACCGGCGAACCCCGAACACGCCGCTGCGTACTGGACCACCTGGAGGGCCGACCCGAACGCCGAGCGATCGAGACCCGAATCGCGACCGCCGACCACCGAAACGCGAAGCCGGGACAGTGACGAACATTTGGAATACTCGTGTCGTTAATCACCCGTGCCCGACCGCCCGCGTCCCGCCGTAACCCTCGCGTTATCCTGCGTGAACCCTGTCACGGCGAGCCAAATCCGGCCGCGAGGAATCCGTTGTACGAGATCGGCCGGGAAACGGACTCGTTACACTCTATAATATCGTATCCTCTATCATATCCTATCCTCTTTCCTATAATATCATCTATCGTATCGTATTTTCTATGCTATCCTATCCTCTATAATATCGTATCATCTATCCTACAATATCATCTATCCTATCCTATTCTCTATCCTATCCTATCCTGTATCCTATCTTATCCTCAATCCTACTCTATACTCTATCCTATCCTATCCTCTATCCTATCCTATTCTCTATCCTATCCTATCCACTATCCTATCCAATCCCCTATCCTATTCTCTATCCTATCCTATTCTCTATCCTATCTTATCCTCTATCCTATCCTATCCTCTATAATATCGTACCCTCTATCATATCCTATCCCCTTTCCTATAATATCATCTATCTTATCCTATTCTCTATCCTATCCTATCCTATCCTCTATCCTATCTTATCCTCAATCCTATTCTATCCTCTATCCTATCCTATCCTCTATCCTATCCTATCCTCTATCCTATCCTATCCTGTATAATATCGTATCCTCTATCACATATTATCCTCTTTCCCATAATATCATCTATCCTATCCTATTCTCCATCCTATCCTATCCTCTATCCTATCTTATCCTCAATCCTATTCTATCCTCTATCCTATCCTATCCACTATCCTATCCTATTCTCCATCCTATCCTATCCTCTATCCTATCTTATCCTCAATCCTATTCTATCCTCTATCCTATCCTATCCTCTATCCTATCCTATCCTCTATCCTATCCTATCCTCTATATTATCCTATCCTCTATAATATCGTATCCTCTATCATATCCTATCCTCTTTCCTATAATATTATCTATCCTATCCTATTCTCTATCCTATCCTATCCTCTATCCTATCCTATCGTCTATCGTATCCTATCCTCTATCCTATCAAACCCCCTATCCTATCCTCTATCCTGCCCTATCATCTATCCTACCCTATCCCTAATCCTATCCTACCCTAAATATCCTATCCAATCCCATATACTATCCTCTATCCTATCCTCTCCTCTATCCTATCCTATCCTCTATCCTATCCAATCCTATATCCTATCCTCTATCCTATCCAATCCTATACCCTATCCTCTATCCTATCCTCTCCTCAACCCAATCCTATCCTTATACCTATCCTATCCGCTATCCTATCCTATCCTGTATCCTATAATATCCTCTATCCTATCCAATCCTCTATCCTATCCTCTATCCTATCCTATCCTCTATTATATGCTATACTGTATCCTATCCTATCCTCTGTAATATCGTATCCTTCTTCATATCCTATCCTCTATCCTAGAAGATCATCTATCCTATACTATTCTCTATCCTATCCTATCCTCTATCCTATCTTATCCTCAATCCTATTCTATCCTCTATCCTATCCTATCATCTATCCTATCCTATCCTCTTTACTATCCTGTCCTCTTTCCTATCCTCTTTACTATCCTATCCTCTTTCCTATCCTATCCTCTATCCTATCCTATCCTATCCACTATCCTATCCAATCCCCTATCCTATTCTCTATCCTATCCTATTCTCTATCCTATCTTATCCTCTATCCTATCCTATCCTCTATAATATCGTATCCTCTATCATATCCTATCCCCTTTCCTATAATATCATCTATCTTATCCTATTCTCTATCCTATCCTATCCTATCCTCTATCCTATCTTATCCTCAATCCTATTCTATCCTCTATCCTATCCTATCCTCTATCCTATCCTATCCTCTATCCTATCCTATCCTGTATAATATCGTATCCTCTATCATATATTATCCTCTTTCCCATAATATCATTTATCCTATCCTATTCTCCATCCTATCCTATCCTCTATCCTATCTTATCCTCAATCCTATTCTATCCTCTATCCTATCCTATACTCTATCCTATCCTATTCTCCATCCTATCCTATCCTCTATCCTATCTTATCCTCAATCCTATTCTATCCTCTATGCTATCCTATCCTCTATCCTATCCTATCCTCTATCCTATCCTATCCTCTATATTATCCTATCCTCTATAATATCGTATCCTCTATCATATCCTATCCTCTTTCCTATAATATTATCTATCCTATCCTATTCTCTATCCTATCCTATCCTCTATCCTATCCTATCCTCTATCCTATCCTATCCTCTCTCCTATCCTATCCCCTATCCTATCCTCTATATTATCCTATCCTCTATATTATCCTATCCTCTATAATATCGTATCCTCTATCATATCCTATCCTCTTTCCTATAATATTATCTATCCTATCCTATTCTCTATCCTATCCTATCCTCTATCCTATCCTATCCTCTATCCTATCCTATCCTCTCTCCTATCCTATCCCCTATCCTATCCTCTATATTATCCTATCCTCTATAATATCGTATCCTCTATCATATATTATCCTCTTTCCCATAATATCATCTATCCTATCCTATTCTCCATCCTATCCTATCCTCTATCCTATCTTATCCCCAATCCTATCTTATCCTCAATCCTATTCTATCCTCTATCCTATCCTATCCTCTATCCTATCCTATCCTCTATCCTATCCTATCCTCTATATTATCCTATCCTCTATAATATCGTATCCTCTATCATATCCTATCCTCTTTCCTATAATATTATCTATCCTATCCTATTCTCTATCCTATCCTATCCTCTATCCTATCCTATCGTCTATCGTATCCTATCCTCTATCCTATCAAACCCCCTATCCTATCCTCTATCCTGCCCTATCATCTATCCTACCCTATCCCTAATCCTATCCTATCCTCTATCATATCCTATCCTCTTTCCTATAATATCATCTATCCTATTCTATCCTCTATCCTATCCTATCCTCTATAATATCGTATCCTCTAGCCTATAATATCATCTATCCTATCCTATCCTCTATCATATCCTCTCCTCTTTCCTATAATATCATCTATCCTATTCTATCCTCTATCCTATCCTATCCTCTATAATATCGTATCCTCTATCCTATCCTATCCTATCCACTATCCTATCCAATCCCCTATCCTATTCTATATCCTATCCTATTCTCTATCCTATCTTATCCTCTATCCTATCCTATCCTCTATAATATCGTATCCTCTATCATATCCTATCCCCTTTCCTATAATATCATCTATCTTATCCTATTCTCTATCCTATCCTATCCTATCCTCTATCCTATCTTATCCTCAATCCTATTCTATCCTGTATCCTATCCTATCCTCTATCCTATCCTATCCTCTATCCTATCCTATCCTGTATAATATCGTATCCTCTATCATATATTATCCTCTTTCCCATAATATCATTTATCCTATCCTATTCTCCATCCTATATTATCCTCTATCCTATCTTATCCTCAATCCTATTCTATCCTCTATCCTATCCTATACTCTATCCTATCCTATTCTCCATCCTATCCTATCCTCTATCCTATCTTATCCTCAATCCTATTCTATCCTCTATGCTATCCTATCCTCTATCCTATCCTATCCTCTATCCTATCCTATCCTCTATCCTATCTTATCCTCAATCCTATTCTATCCTCTATGCTATCCTATCCTCTATCCTATCCTATCCTCTATCCTATCCTATCCTCTATATTATCCTATCCTCTATAATATCGTATCCTCTATCATATCCTATCCTCTTTCCTATAATATTATCTATCCTATCCTATTCTCTATCCTATCCTATCCTCTATCCTATCCTATCCTCTATCCTATCCTATCCTCTCTCCTATCCTATCCCCTATCCTATCCTATCCTCTATATTATCCTATCCTCTATAATATCGTATCCTCTATCATATATTATCCTCTTTCCCATAATATCATCTATCCTATCCTATTCTCCATCCTATCCTATCCTCTATCCTATCGTATCCTCAATCCTATTCTATCCTCTATCCTATCCTATCCTCTATCCTATCCTATTCTCCATCCTACCCTATCCTCTATCCTATCTTATCCTCAATCCTATCCTATCCTCTATCAAATCCTATCCTCTCCTCATACCTATCCTATCCGCTATCCTATCCTATCCTGTATCCTATAATATCCTCTATCCAATCCAATGCTCTATCCTATCCTCTATCGTATCCTATCCTCTATAACATCCTATTCTCTATCCTATCCTATCCTATCCTGTCCTCTATCCTATCCTATCCCCTATCCTATCCTCTGTCATATCCTATCCGATCCTCTATCCTATCCTATCCTCTATAATATCGTATCCTCTTTGATATCCTATCCTCTTTCCAATAATATCATCTATCGTATCCTATCCTCTATCCTATCCTCAATCCTATCCTATCCTCAATGATATCCTATTCTCTATCCTATCCTATCCTCTCCTCTATCCTATCCTCTCCTCTATCCTATCCTATCCTATATCCTATCCTCTATCCTATCCTATCCTCTATCCTATCCAATCCCCTATCCTATCCTCTATCGTATCCTATCCCATATCCTATCCAATCCCATATACTATCCTCTATCCTATCCTCTCCTCTATCCTATCCTATCCTCTATCCTATCCAATCCTATATCCTATCCTCTATCCTATCCAATCCTATACCCTATCCTCTATCCTATCCTCTCCTCAACCCAATCCTATCCTTATTCCTATCCTATCCGCTATCCTATCCTATCCTGTATCCTATAATATCCTCTATCCTATCCAATCCTCTATCCTATCCTCTATCCTATCCTATCCTCTATTATATGCTATACTGTATCCTATCCTATCCTCTGTAATATCGTATCCTTCTTCATATCCTATCCTCTATCCTAGAAGATCATCTATCCTATACTATTCTCTATCCTATCCTATCCTCTATCCTATCTTATCCTCAATCCTATTCTATCCTCTATCCTATCCTATCATCTATCCTATCCTATCCTCTTTACTATCCTGTCCTCTTTCCTATCCTCTTTACTATCCTATCCTCTTTCCTATCCTATCCTCTATCCTATCCTATCCTATCCACTATCCTATCCAATCCCCTATCCTATTCTCTATCCTATCCTATTCTCTATCCTATCTTATCCTCTATCCTATCCTATCCTCTATAATATCGTATCCTCTATCATATCCTATCCCCTTTCCTATAATATCATCTATCTTATCCTATTCTCTATCCTATCCTATCCTATCCTCTATCCTATCTTATCCTCAATCCTATTCTATCCTCTATCCTATCCTATCCTCTATCCTATCCTATCCTCTATATTATCCTATCCTCTATAATATCGTATCCTCTATCATATCCTATCCTCTTTCCTATAATATTATCTATCCTATCCTATTCTCTATCCTATCCTATCCTCTATCCTATCCTATCCTCTATCCTATCCTATCCTCTCTCCTATCCTATCCCCTATCCTATCCTCTATATTATCCTATCCTCTATAATATCGTATCCTCTATCATATATTATCCTCTTCCCCATAATATCATCTATCCTATCCTATTCTCCATCCTATCCTATCCTCTATCCTATCTTATCCCCAATCCTATTCTATCCTCTATCCTATCCTATCCTCTATCCTATCCTATTCTCCATCCTATCCTATCCTCTATCCTATCTTATCCTCAATCCTATTCTATCCTCTATGCTATCCTATCCTCTATCCTATCCTATCCTCTATCCTATCCTATCCTCTATATTATCCTATCCTCTATAATATCGTATCCTCTATCATATCCTATCCTCTTTCCTATAATATTATCTATCCTATCCTATTCTCTATCCTATCCTATCCTCTATCCTATCCTATCCTCTATCCTATCCTATCCTCTCTCCTATCCTATCCCCTATCCTATCCTATCCTCTATATTATCCTATCCTCTATAATATCGTATCCTCTATCATATATTATCCTCTTTCCCATAATATCATCTATCCTATCCTATTCTCCATCCTATCCTATCCTCTATCCTATCGTATCCTCAATCCTATTCTATCCTCTATCCTATCCTATCCTCTATCCTATCCTATTCTCCATCCTACCCTATCCTCTATCCTATCTTATCCTCAATCCTATCCTATCCTCTATCAAATCCTATCCTCTCCTCATACCTATCCTATCCGCTATCCTATCCTATCCTGTATCCTATAATATCCTCTATCCAATCCAATGCTCTATCCTATCCTCTATCGTATCCTATCCTCTATAACATCCTATTCTCTATCCTATCCTATCCTATCCTGTCCTCTATCCTATCCTATCCCCTATCCTACACTCTATCATATCCTATCCTATAACTTATCCTATCCTCAATCCTATCCTATCATCTATCCTATCCAATCCCCTATCCTATCCTCTATCATATCCTATCCGATCCTCTATCCTATCCTATCCTCTATAATATCGTATCCCCTTTGATATCCTATCCTCTTTCCAATAATATCATCTATCGTATCCTATCCTCTATCCTGTCCTCAATCCTATCCTATCCTCAATCCTATCCTATTCTCTATCCTATCCTATCCTCTCCTCTATCCTATCCTCTCCTCTATCCTATCCTATCCTATATCCTATCCTCTATCCTATCCTATCCTCTATCCTATCCAATCCCCTATCCTATCCTCTATCGTATCCTATCCCATATCCTATCCAATCCCATATACTATCCTCTATCCTATCCTCTCCTCTATCCTATCCTATCCTCTATCCTATCCAATCCTATATCCTATCCTCTATCCTATCCAATCCTATACCCTATCCTCTATCCTATCCTCTCCTCAACCCAATCCTATCCTTATACCTATCCTATCCGCTATCCTATCCTATCCTGTATCCTATAATATCCTCTATCCTATCCAATCCTCTATCCTATCCTCTATCCTATCCTATCCTCTATTATATGCTATACTGTATCCTATCCTATCCTCTGTAATATCGTATCCTTCTTCATATCCTATCCTCTATCCTAGAAGATCATCTATCCTATACTATTCTCTATCCTATCCTATCCTCTATCCTATCTTATCCTCAATCCTATTCTATCCTCTATCCTATCCTATCATCTATCCTATCCTATCCTCTTTACTATCCTGTCCTCTTTCCTATCCTCTTTACTATCCTATCCTCTTTCCTATCCTATCCTCTATCCTATCCTATCCTATCCACTATCCTATCCAATCCCCTATCCTATTCTCTATCCTATCCTATTCTCTATCCTATCTTATCCTCTATCCTATCCTATCCTCTATAATATCGTATCCTCTATCATATCCTATCCCCTTTCCTATAATATCATCTATCTTATCCTATTCTCTATCCTATCCTATCCTATCCTCTATCCTATCTTATCCTCAATCCTATTCTATCCTCTATCCTATCCTATCCTCTATCCTATCCAATCCTCAATCCTATCCTATCCTCTATCCTATCCAGTCCCTTATCCTATCCTCTGTCCTATCCTCTATCATATCCTATCCTATATCCTATCCTATCCTATTTCCTATCCTATCCTCAATCCTATCCACAATCCTATCCTTTCCTCTATTCTATCCTATTCTCTATCCTATCCTATCCTCTATCCTATCCAATCCCCTATCCTATCCTCTATCCTATCCTATCCTCTATGCTATTCTATTATCTATCCTATCATATCCTCTTTCCTATAATGTCATCTATCCTATCCTATTCTCTATCCTATCCTATCCTCATATCGTCTCCTATCCTCTATCGTATCCAATCCCCTATCCTACCCTCTATCCTATCCTATCCT
Source organism: Halictus rubicundus (assembly GCF_050948215.1). NCBI lineage: Eukaryota > Metazoa > Arthropoda > Insecta > Hymenoptera > Halictidae > Halictus > Halictus rubicundus. The sequence continues at coordinate 65,044 of NW_027488979.1, read as the reverse complement.
CTATCGTATCCTATCCTGTATCCTATCCTATCCTCTATCGTATCCTTGCCTCTATCCTATAGTATCCTCTACCCTATCCTATCCTCTATCCTATCCTATCCTCTACCCTATCCTATTCTATCCTCTATCCTATCCTACTATCTATCCTATCCTATCCTGTATCCTATCCTATCCTCCATCCTATCCTATCCTCAATCCTATCCTATTCTCTATCCTATCCTATCCTCTATCCTAACCTATCCTGTATCTTATCCAAAATCTACCCTACCCTCTATTCTATCCTGGCCTCTATCCTATCCTATCCTCTATCCTATCTTATCCTCTATCCTATCCTATCCTCTATCCTATCCTATTCTTTATCCGATCCTATCCTCAACCCTATCCTATCCTTTATCTCATCCTATCCTCTATCCTATCCTATCCTCTATCCTATCCTATCCTCTATCCTATCCTATCCTCTATCCTATCCTATCCTCTATACTATAATATCCTCTATTCTATCCTATCCCCTATACTATCCTATCCTATCCACTATCCTATCTTATCCTCAATCCTATTCTATCCTCAATCCTATCCTATCCTCTATCCTATCCTATCCTCTTGTAACAGACCTGGCTGCGCCAGGCCAGTTCCGAGCCGAACACAACCGACGGATACCGAGATCCGCCGGTACCCGCGAGCGCCCCCGCGAGCCCCGCAACACCGAACCGATCTTGGCGGGAACCGGAACCCGCCATGATGCGACATCGGCGCGCCGGATGCGGGACGACACCGGAAAAGCCGGCCGCGAACCGTACCGCACCGCACCCCCTCGCCCGGCAAGACGAGAGAGACGAACCGGAAAACGCTCTCTTCGGTTTTCCGCCGCGATAACGATCAGACGTACTTTCCCGATCCGATCTCTAGCCGCCGATACCGACCGCCCGATCCCGACCGGAATCGTCTCTTGCGACGCCGGGAAGCCGCCCGCCGAATACGACTCGCGAGAGTGTATTTATACGCGCGAAACCATAATCGCGAGTGTGCCGATTTTTCCGCGACCGGCGAACCCCGAACACGCCGCTGCGTACTGGACCACCTGGAGGGCCGACCCGAACGCCGAGCGATCGAGACCCGAATCGCGACCGCCGACCACCGAAACGCGAAGCCGGGACAGTGACGAACATTTGGAATACTCGTGTCGTTAATCACCCGTGCCCGACCGCCCGCGTCCCGCCGTAACCCTCGCGTTATCCTGCGTGAACCCTGTCACGGCGAGCCAAATCCGGCCGCGAGGAATCCGTTGTACGAGATCGGCCGGGAAACGGACTCGTTACACTCTATAATATCGTATCCTCTATCATATCCTATCCTCTTTCCTATAATATCATCTATCGTATCGTATTTTCTATGCTATCCTATCCTCTATAATATCGTATCATCTATCCTACAATATCATCTATCCTATCCTATTCTCTATCCTATCCTATCCTGTATCCTATCTTATCCTCAATCCTACTCTATACTCTATCCTATCCTATCCTCTATCCTATCCTATTCTCTATCCTATCCTATCCACTATCCTATCCAATCCCCTATCCTATTCTCTATCCTATCCTATTCTCTATCCTATCTTATCCTCTATCCTATCCTATCCTCTATAATATCGTACCCTCTATCATATCCTATCCCCTTTCCTATAATATCATCTATCTTATCCTATTCTCTATCCTATCCTATCCTATCCTCTATCCTATCTTATCCTCAATCCTATTCTATCCTCTATCCTATCCTATCCTCTATCCTATCCTATCCTCTATCCTATCCTATCCTGTATAATATCGTATCCTCTATCACATATTATCCTCTTTCCCATAATATCATCTATCCTATCCTATTCTCCATCCTATCCTATCCTCTATCCTATCTTATCCTCAATCCTATTCTATCCTCTATCCTATCCTATCCACTATCCTATCCTATTCTCCATCCTATCCTATCCTCTATCCTATCTTATCCTCAATCCTATTCTATCCTCTATCCTATCCTATCCTCTATCCTATCCTATCCTCTATCCTATCCTATCCTCTATATTATCCTATCCTCTATAATATCGTATCCTCTATCATATCCTATCCTCTTTCCTATAATATTATCTATCCTATCCTATTCTCTATCCTATCCTATCCTCTATCCTATCCTATCGTCTATCGTATCCTATCCTCTATCCTATCAAACCCCCTATCCTATCCTCTATCCTGCCCTATCATCTATCCTACCCTATCCCTAATCCTATCCTACCCTAAATATCCTATCCAATCCCATATACTATCCTCTATCCTATCCTCTCCTCTATCCTATCCTATCCTCTATCCTATCCAATCCTATATCCTATCCTCTATCCTATCCAATCCTATACCCTATCCTCTATCCTATCCTCTCCTCAACCCAATCCTATCCTTATACCTATCCTATCCGCTATCCTATCCTATCCTGTATCCTATAATATCCTCTATCCTATCCAATCCTCTATCCTATCCTCTATCCTATCCTATCCTCTATTATATGCTATACTGTATCCTATCCTATCCTCTGTAATATCGTATCCTTCTTCATATCCTATCCTCTATCCTAGAAGATCATCTATCCTATACTATTCTCTATCCTATCCTATCCTCTATCCTATCTTATCCTCAATCCTATTCTATCCTCTATCCTATCCTATCATCTATCCTATCCTATCCTCTTTACTATCCTGTCCTCTTTCCTATCCTCTTTACTATCCTATCCTCTTTCCTATCCTATCCTCTATCCTATCCTATCCTATCCACTATCCTATCCAATCCCCTATCCTATTCTCTATCCTATCCTATTCTCTATCCTATCTTATCCTCTATCCTATCCTATCCTCTATAATATCGTATCCTCTATCATATCCTATCCCCTTTCCTATAATATCATCTATCTTATCCTATTCTCTATCCTATCCTATCCTATCCTCTATCCTATCTTATCCTCAATCCTATTCTATCCTCTATCCTATCCTATCCTCTATCCTATCCTATCCTCTATCCTATCCTATCCTGTATAATATCGTATCCTCTATCATATATTATCCTCTTTCCCATAATATCATTTATCCTATCCTATTCTCCATCCTATCCTATCCTCTATCCTATCTTATCCTCAATCCTATTCTATCCTCTATCCTATCCTATACTCTATCCTATCCTATTCTCCATCCTATCCTATCCTCTATCCTATCTTATCCTCAATCCTATTCTATCCTCTATGCTATCCTATCCTCTATCCTATCCTATCCTCTATCCTATCCTATCCTCTATATTATCCTATCCTCTATAATATCGTATCCTCTATCATATCCTATCCTCTTTCCTATAATATTATCTATCCTATCCTATTCTCTATCCTATCCTATCCTCTATCCTATCCTATCCTCTATCCTATCCTATCCTCTCTCCTATCCTATCCCCTATCCTATCCTCTATATTATCCTATCCTCTATATTATCCTATCCTCTATAATATCGTATCCTCTATCATATCCTATCCTCTTTCCTATAATATTATCTATCCTATCCTATTCTCTATCCTATCCTATCCTCTATCCTATCCTATCCTCTATCCTATCCTATCCTCTCTCCTATCCTATCCCCTATCCTATCCTCTATATTATCCTATCCTCTATAATATCGTATCCTCTATCATATATTATCCTCTTTCCCATAATATCATCTATCCTATCCTATTCTCCATCCTATCCTATCCTCTATCCTATCTTATCCCCAATCCTATCTTATCCTCAATCCTATTCTATCCTCTATCCTATCCTATCCTCTATCCTATCCTATCCTCTATCCTATCCTATCCTCTATATTATCCTATCCTCTATAATATCGTATCCTCTATCATATCCTATCCTCTTTCCTATAATATTATCTATCCTATCCTATTCTCTATCCTATCCTATCCTCTATCCTATCCTATCGTCTATCGTATCCTATCCTCTATCCTATCCTATCCTCTATAATATCGTATCCTCTATCCTATCCTATCCTATCCACTATCCTATCCAATCCCCTATCCTATTCTATATCCTATCCTATTCTCTATCCTATCTTATCCTCTATCCTATCCTATCCTCTATAATATCGTATCCTCTATCATATCCTATCCCCTTTCCTATAATATCATCTATCTTATCCTATTCTCTATCCTATCCTATCCTATCCTCTATCCTATCCTATCCTCTATCCTATCCTATCCTGTATAATATCGTATCCTCTATCATATATTATCCTCTTTCCCATAATATCATTTATCCTATCCTATTCTCCATCCTATATTATCCTCTATCCTATCTTATCCTCAATCCTATTCTATCCTCTATCCTATCCTATACTCTATCCTATCCTATTCTCCATCCTATCCTATCCTCTATCCTATCTTATCCTCAATCCTATTCTATCCTCTATGCTATCCTATCCTCTATCCTATCCTATCCTCTATCCTATCCTATCCTCTATCCTATCTTATCCTCAATCCTATTCTATCCTCTATGCTATCCTATCCTCTATCCTATCCTATCCTCTATCCTATCCTATCCTCTATATTATCCTATCCTCTATAATATCGTATCCTCTATCATATCCTATCCTCTTTCCTATAATATTATCTATCCTATCCTATTCTCTATCCTATCCTATCCTCTATCCTATCCTATCCTCTATCCTATCCTATCCTCTCTCCTATCCTATCCCCTATCCTATCCTATCCTCTATATTATCCTATCCTCTATAATATCGTATCCTCTATCATATATTATCCTCTTTCCCATAATATCATCTATCCTATCCTATTCTCCATCCTATCCTATCCTCTATCCTATCGTATCCTCAATCCTATTCTATCCTCTATCCTATCCTATCCTCTATCCTATCCTATTCTCCATCCTACCCTATCCTCTATCCTATCTTATCCTCAATCCTATCCTATCCTCTATCAAATCCTATCCTCTCCTCATACCTATCCTATCCGCTATCCTATCCTATCCTGTATCCTATAATATCCTCTATCCAATCCAATGCTCTATCCTATCCTCTATCGTATCCTATCCTCTATAACATCCTATTCTCTATCCTATCCTATCCTATCCTGTCCTCTATCCTATCCTATCCCCTATCCTATCCTCTGTCATATCCTATCCGATCCTCTATCCTATCCTATCCTCTATAATATCGTATCCTCTTTGATATCCTATCCTCTTTCCAATAATATCATCTATCGTATCCTATCCTCTATCCTATCCTCAATCCTATCCTATCCTCAATGATATCCTATTCTCTATCCTATCCTATCCTCTCCTCTATCCTATCCTCTCCTCTATCCTATCCTATCCTATATCCTATCCTCTATCCTATCCTATCCTCTATCCTATCCAATCCCCTATCCTATCCTCTATCGTATCCTATCCCATATCCTATCCAATCCCATATACTATCCTCTATCCTATCCTCTCCTCTATCCTATCCTATCCTCTATCCTATCCAATCCTATATCCTATCCTCTATCCTATCCAATCCTATACCCTATCCTCTATCCTATCCTCTCCTCAACCCAATCCTATCCTTATTCCTATCCTATCCGCTATCCTATCCTGTCCTGTATCCTATAATATCCTCTATCCTATCCAATCCTCTATCCTATCCTCTATCCTATCCTATCCTCTATTATATGCTATACTGTATCCTATCCTATCCTCTGTAATATCGTATCCTTCTTCATATCCTATCCTCTATCCTAGAAGATCATCTATCCTATACTATTCTCTATCCTATCCTATCCTCTATCCTATCTTATCCTCAATCCTATTCTATCCTCTATCCTATCCTATCATCTATCCTATCCTATCCTCTTTACTATCCTGTCCTCTTTCCTATCCTCTTTACTATCCTATCCTCTTTCCTATCCTATCCTCTATCCTATCCTATCCTATCCACTATCCTATCCAATCCCCTATCCTATTCTCTATCCTATCCTATTCTCTATCCTATCTTATCCTCTATCCTATCCTATCCTCTATAATATCGTATCCTCTATCATATCCTATCCCCTTTCCTATAATATCATCTATCTTATCCTATTCTCTATCCTATCCTATCCTATCCTCTATCCTATCTTATCCTCAATCCTATTCTATCCTCTATCCTATCCTATCCTCTATCCTATCCTATCCTCTATATTATCCTATCCTCTATAATATCGTATCCTCTATCATATCCTATCCTCTTTCCTATAATATTATCTATCCTATCCTATTCTCTATCCTATCCTATCCTCTATCCTATCCTATCCTCTATCCTATCCTATCCTCTCTCCTATCCTATCCCCTATCCTATCCTCTATATTATCCTATCCTCTATAATATCGTATCCTCTATCATATATTATCCTCTTTCCCATAATATCATCTATCCTATCCTATTCTCCATCCTATCCTATCCTCTATCCTATCTTATCCCCAATCCTATTCTATCCTCTATCCTATCCTATCCTCTATCCTATCCTATTCTCCATCCTATCCTATCCTCTATCCTATCTTATCCTCAATCCTATTCTATCCTCTATGCTATCCTATCCTCTATCCTATCCTATCCTCTATCCTATCCTATCCTCTATATTATCCTATCCTCTATAATATCGTATCCTCTATCATATCCTATCCTCTTTCCTATAATATTATCTATCCTATCCTATTCTCTATCCTATCCTATCCTCTATCCTATCCTATCCTCTATCCTATCCTATCCTCTCTCCTATCCTATCCCCTATCCTATCCTATCCTCTATATTATCCTATCCTCTATAATATCGTATCCTCTATCATATATTATCCTCTTTCCCATAATATCATCTATCCTATCCTATTCTCCATCCTATCCTATCCTCTATCCTATCGTATCCTCAATCCTATTCTATCCTCTATCCTATCCTATCCTCTATCCTATCCTATTCTCCATCCTACCCTATCCTCTATCCTATCTTATCCTCAATCCTATCCTATCCTCTATCAAATCCTATCCTCTCCTCATACCTATCCTATCCGCTATCCTATCCTATCCTGTATCCTATAATATCCTCTATCCAATCCAATGCTCTATCCTATCCTCTATCGTATCCTATCCTCTATAACATCCTATTCTCTATCCTATCCTATCCTATCCTGTCCTCTATCCTATCCTATCCCCTATCCTACACTCTATCATATCCTATCCTATAACTTATCCTATCCTCAATCCTATCCTATCATCTATCCTATCCAATCCCCTATCCTATCCTCTATCATATCCTATCCGATCCTCTATCCTATCCTATCCTCTATAATATCGTATCCCCTTTGATATCCTATCCTCTTTCCAATAATATCATCTATCGTATCCTATCCTCTATCCTGTCCTCAATCCTATCCTATCCTCAATCCTATCCTATTCTCTATCCTATCCTATCCTCTCCTCTATCCTATCCTCTCCTCTATCCTATCCTATCCTATATCCTATCCTCTATCCTATCCTATCCTCTATCCTATCCAATCCCCTATCCTATCCTCTATCGTATCCTATCCCATATCCTATCCAATCCCATATACTATCCTCTATCCTATCCTCTCCTCTATCCTATCCTATCCTCTATCCTATCCAATCCTATATCCTATCCTCTATCCTATCCAATCCTATACCCTATCCTCTATCCTATCCTCTCCTCAACCCAATCCTATCCTTATACCTATCCTATCCGCTATCCTATCCTATCCTGTATCCTATAATATCCTCTATCCTATCCAATCCTCTATCCTATCCTCTATCCTATCCTATCCTCTATTATATGCTATACTGTATCCTATCCTATCCTCTGTAATATCGTATCCTTCTTCATATCCTATCCTCTATCCTAGAAGATCATCTATCCTATACTATTCTCTATCCTATCCTATCCTCTATCCTATCTTATCCTCAATCCTATTCTATCCTCTATCCTATCCTATCATCTATCCTATCCTATCCTCTTTACTATCCTGTCCTCTTTCCTATCCTCTTTACTATCCTATCCTCTTTCCTATCCTATCCTCTATCCTATCCTATCCTATCCACTATCCTATCCAATCCCCTATCCTATTCTCTATCCTATCCTATTCTCTATCCTATCTTATCCTCTATCCTATCCTATCCTCTATAATATCGTATCCTCTATCATATCCTATCCCCTTTCCTATAATATCATCTATCTTATCCTATTCTCTATCCTATCCTATCCTATCCTCTATCCTATCTTATCCTCAATCCTATTCTATCCTCTATCCTATCCTATCCTCTATCCTATCCTATCCTCTATCCTATCCTATCCTGTATAATATCGTATCCTCTATCATATATTATCCTCTTTCCCATAATATCATTTATCCTATCCTATTCTCCATCCTATCCTATCCTCTATCCTATCTTATCCTCAATCCTATTCTATCCTCTATCCTATCCTATACTCTATCCTATCCTATTCTCCATCCTATCCTATCCTCTATCCTATCTTATCCTCAATCCTATTCTATCCTCTATGCTATCCTATCCTCTATCCTATCCTATTCTCTATCCTATCCTATTCTCTATCCTATCTTATCCTCTATCCTATCCTATCCTCTATAATATCGTATCCTCTATCATATCCTATCCCCTTTCCTATAATATCATCTATCTTATCCTATTCTCTATCCTATCCTATCCTATCCTCTATCCTATCTTATCCTCAATCCTATTCTATCCTCTATCCTATCCTATCCTCTATCCTATCCTATCCTCTATATTATCCTATCCTCTATAATATCGTGTCCTCTATCATATCCTATCCTCTTTCCTATAATATTATCTATCCTATCCTATTCTCTATCCTATCCTATCCTCTATCCTATCCTATCCTCTATCCTATCCTATCCTCTCTCCTATCCTATCCCCTATCCTATCCTCTATATTATCCTATCCTCTATAATATCGTATCCTCTATCATATATTATCCTCTTTCCCATAATATCATCTATCCTATCCTATTCTCCATCCTATCCTATCCTCTATCCTATCTTATCCCCAATCCTATTCTATCCTCTATCCTATCCTATCCTCTATCCTATCCTATTCTCCATCCTATCCTATCCTCTATCCTATCTTATCCTCAATCCTATTCTATCCTCTATGCTATCCTATCCTCTATCCTATCCTATCCTCTATCCTATCCTATCCTCTATATTATCCTATCCTCTATAATATCGTATCCTCTATCATATCCTATCCTCTTTCCTATAATATTATCTATCCTATCCTATTCTCTATCCTATCCTATCCTCTATCCTATCCTATCCTCTATCCTATCCTATCCTCTCTCCTATCCTATCCCCTATCCTATCCTATCCTCTATATTATCCTATCCTCTATAATATCGTATCCTCTATCATATATTATCCTCTTTCCCATAATATCATCTATCCTATCCTATTCTCCATCCTATCCTATCCTCTATCCTATCGTATCCTCAATCCTATTCTATCCTCTATCCTATCCTATCCTCTATCCTATCCTATTCTCCATCCTACCCTATCCTCTATCCTATCTTATGCTCAATCCTATCCTATCCTCTATCAAATCCTATCCTCTCCTCATACCTATCCTATCCGCTATCCTATCCTATCCTGTATCCTATAATATCCTCTATCCAATCCAATGCTCTATCCTATCCTCTATCGTATCCTATCCTCTATAACATCCTATTCTCTATCCTATCCTATCCTATCCTGTCCTCTATCCTATCCTATCCCCTATCCTACACTCTATCATATCCTATCCTATAACTTATCCTATCCTCAATCCTATCCTATCATCTATCCTATCCAATCCCCTATCCTATCCTCTATCATATCCTATCCGATCCTCTATCCTATCCTATCCTCTATAATATCGTATCCCCTTTGATATCCTATCCTCTTTCCAATAATATCATCTATCGTATCCTATCCTCTATCCTGTCCTCAATCCTATCCTATCCTCAATCCTATCCTATTCTCTATCCTATCCTATCCTCTCCTCTATCCTATCCTCTCCTCTATCCTATCCTATCCTATATCCTATCCTCTATCCTATCCTATCCTCTATCCTATCCAATCCCCTATCCTATCCTCTATCGTATCCTATCCCATATCCTATCCAATCCCATATACTATCCTCTATCCTATCCTCTCCTCTATCCTATCCTATCCTCTATCCTATCCAATCCTATATCCTATCCTCTATCCTATCCAATCCTATACCCTATCCTCTATCCTATCCTCTCCTCAACCCAATCCTATCCTTATACCTATCCTATCCGCTATCCTATCCTATCCTGTATCCTATAATATCCTCTATCCTATCCAATCCTCTATCCTATCCTCTATCCTATCCTATCCTCTATTATATGCTATACTGTATCCTATCCTATCCTCTGTAATATCGTATCCTTCTTCATATCCTATCCTCTATCCTAGAAGATCATCTATCCTATACTATTCTCTATCCTATCCTATCCTCTATCCTATCTTATCCTCAATCCTATTCTATCCTCTATCCTATCCTATCATCTATCCTATCCTATCCTCTTTACTATCCTGTCCTCTTTCCTATCCTCTTTACTATCCTATCCTCTTTCCTATCCTATCCTCTATCCTATCCTATCCTATCCACTATCCTATCCAATCCCCTATCCTATTCTCTATCCTATCCTATTCTCTATCCTATCTTATCCTCTATCCTATCCTATCCTCTATAATATCGTATCCTCTATCATATCCTATCCCCTTTCCTATAATATCATCTATCTTATCCTATTCTCTATCCTATCCTATCCTATCCTCTATCCTATCTTATCCTCAATCCTATTCTATCCTCTATCCTATCCTATCCTCTATCCTATCCTATCCTCTATCCTATCCTATCCTGTATAATATCGTATCCTCTATCATATATTATCCTCTTTCCCATAATATCATTTATCCTATCCTATTCTCCATCCTATCCTATCCTCTATCCTATCTTATCCTCAATCCTATTCTATCCTCTATCCTATCCTATACTCTATCCTATCCTATTCTCCATCCTATCCTATCCTCTATCCTATCTTATCCTCAATCCTATTCTATCCTCTATGCTATCCTATCCTCTATCCTATCCTATCCTCTATCCTATCCTATCCTCTATATTATCCTATCCTCTATAATATCGTATCCTCTATCATATCCTATCCTCTTTCCTATAATATTATCTATCCTATCCTATTCTCTATCCTATCCTATCCTCTATCCTATCCTATCCTCTATCCTATCCTATCCTCTCTCCTATCCTATCCCCTATCCTATCCTCTATATTATCCTATCCTCTATATTATCCTATCCTCTATAATATCGTATCCTCTATCATATCCTATCCTCTTTCCTATAATATTATCTATCCTATCCTATTCTCTATCCTATCCTATCCTCTATCCTATCCTATCCTCTATCCTATCCTATCCTCTCTCCTATCCTATCCCCTATCCTATCCTCTATATTATCCTATCCTCTATAATATCGTATCCTCTATCATATATTATCCTCTTTCCCATAATATCATCTATCCTATCCTATTCTCCATCCTATCCTATCCTCTATCCTATCTTATCCCCAATCCTATCTTATCCTCAATCCTATTCTATCCTCTATCCTATCCTATCCTCTATCCTATCCTATCCTCTATCCTATCCTATCCTCTATATTATCCTATCCTCTATAATATCGTATCCTCTATCATATCCTATCCTCTTTCCTATAATATTATCTATCCTATCCTATTCTCTATCCTATCCTATCCTCTATCCTATCCTATCGTCTATCGTATCCTATCCTCTATCCTATCAAACCCCCTATCCTATCCTCTATCCTGCCCTATCATCTATCCTACCCTATCCCTAATCCTATCCTATCCTCAATTCTATCCTATCATCTATCATATCCTATCCTCTTTCCTATAATATCATCTATCCTATTCTATCCTCTATCCTATCCTATCCTCTATAATATCGTATCCTCTAGCCTATAATATCATCTATCCTATCCTATCCTCTATCATATCCTCTCCTCTTTCCTATAATATCATCTATCCTATTCTGTCCTCTATCCTATCCTATCCTCTATAATATCGTATCCTCTATCCTATCCTATCCTATCCACTATCCTATCCAATCCCCTATCCTATTCTATATCCTATCCTATTCTCTATCCTATCTTATCCTCTATCCTATCCTATCCTCTATAATATCGTATCCTCTATCATATCCTATCCCCTTTCCTATAATATCATCTATCTTATCCTATTCTCTATCCTATCCTATCCTATCCTCTATCCTATCTTATCCTCAATCCTATTCTATCCTGTATCCTATCCTATCCTCTATCCTATAATATCCTCTATCCTATCCTATCCTGTATAATATCGTATCCTCTATCATATATTATCCTCTTTCCCATAATATCATTTATCCTATCCTATTCTCCATCCTATCCTATCCTCTATCCTATCTTATCCTCAATCCTATTCTATCCTCTATCCTATCCTATACTCTATCCTATCCTATTCTCCATCCTATCCTATCCTCTATCCTATCTTATCCTCAATCCTATTCTATCCTCTATGCTATCCTATCCTCTATCCTATCCTATCCTCTATCCTATCCTATCCTCTATCCTATCTTATCCTCAATCCTATTCTATCCTCTATGCTATCCTATCCTCTATCCTATCCTATCCTCTATCCTATCCTATCCTCTATATTATCCTATCCTCTATAATATCGTATCCTCTATCATATCCTATCCTCTTTCCTATAATATTATCTATCCTATCCTATTCTCTATCCTATCCTATCCTCTATCCTATCCTATCCTCTATCCTATCCTATCCTCTCTCCTATCCTATCCCCTATCCTATCCTATCCTCTATATTATCCTATCCTCTATAATATCGTATCCTCTATCATATATTATCCTCTTTCCCATAATATCATCTATCCTATCCTATTCTCCATCCTATCCTATCCTCTATCCTATCGTATCCTCAATCCTATTCTATCCTCTATCCTATCCTATCCTCTATCCTATCCTATTCTCCATCCTACCCTATCCTCTATCCTATCTTATCCTCAATCCTATCCTATCCTCTATCAAATCCTATCCTCTCCTCATACCTATCCTATCCGCTATCCTATCCTATCCTGTATCCTATAATATCCTCTATCCAATCCAATGCTCTATCCTATCCTCTATCGTATCCTATCCTCTATAACATCCTATTCTCTATCTTATCCTATCCTATCCTGTCCTCTATCCTATCCTATCCCCTATCCTACACTCTATCATATCCTATCCTATAACTTATCCTATCCTCAATCCTATCCTATCATCTATCCTATCCAATCCCCTATCCTATCCTCTATCATATCCTATCCGATCCTCTATCCTATCCTATCCTCTATAATATCGTATCCTCTTTGATATCCTATCCTCTTTCCAATAATATCATCTATCGTATCCTATCCTCTATCCTATCCTCAATCCTATCCTATCCTCAATCCTATCCTATTCTCTATCCTATCCTATCCTCTCCTCTATCCTATCCTCTCCTCTATCCTATCCTATCCTATATCCTATCCTCTATCCTATCCTATCCTCTATCCTATCCAATCCCCTATCCTATCCTCTATCGTATCCTATCCCATATCCTATATAATCCCATATACTATCCTCTATCCTATCCTCTCCTCTATCCTATCCTATCCTCTATCCTATCCAATCCTATATCCTATCCTCTATCCTATCCAATCCTATACCCTATCCTCTATCCTATCCTCTCCTCAACCCAATCCTATCCTTATTCCTATCCTATCCGCTATCCTATCCTATCCTGTATCCTATAATATCCTCTATCCTATCCAATCCTCTATCCTATCCTCTATCCTATCCTATCCTCTATTATATGCTATACTGTATCCTATCCTATCCTCTGTAATATCGTATCCTTCTTCATATCCTATCCTCTATCCTAGAAGATCATCTATCCTATACTATTCTCTATCCTATCCTATCCTCTATCCTATCTTATCCTCAATCCTATTCTATCCTCTATCCTATCCTATCATCTATCCTATCCTATCCTCTTTACTATAATGTCCTCTTTCCTATCCTCTTTACTATCCTATCCTCTTTCCTATCCTATCCTCTATCCTATCCTATCCTATCCACTATCCTATCCAATCCCCTATCCTATTCTCTATCCTATCCTATTCTCTATCCTATCTTATCCTCTATCCTATCCTATCCTCTATAATATCGTATCCTCTATCATATCCTATCCCCTTTCCTATAATATCATCTATCTTATCCTATTCTCTATCCTATCCTATCCTATCCTCTATCCTATCTTATCCTCAATCCTATTCTATCCTCTATCCTATCCTATCCTCTATCCTATCCTATCCTCTATATTATCCTATCCTCTATAATATCGTATCCTCTATCATATCCTATCCTCTTTCCTATAATATTATCTATCCTATCCTATTCTCTATCCTATCCTATCCTCTATCCTATCCTATCCTCTATCCTATCCTATCCTCTATATTATCCTATCCTCTATAATATCGTATCCTCTATCATATCCTATCCTCTTTCCTATAATATTATCTATCCTATCCTATTCTCTATCCTATCCTATCCTCTATCCTATCCTATCCTCTATCCTATCCTATCCTCTCTCCTATCCTATCCCCTATCCTATCCTATCCTCTATATTATCCTATCCTCTATAATATCGTATCCTCTATCATATATTATCCTCTTTCCCATAATATCATCTATCCTATCCTATTCTCCATCCTATCCTATCCTCTATCCTATCGTATCCTCAATCCTATTCTATCCTCTATCCTATCCTATCCTCTATCCTATCCTATTCTCCATCCTACCCTATCCTCTATCCTATCTTATCCTCAATCCTATCCTATCCTCTATCAAATCCTATCCTCTCCTCATACCTATCCTATCCGCTATCCTATCCTATCCTGTATCCTATAATATCCTCTATCCAATCCAATGCTCTATCCTATCCTCTATCGTATCCTATCCTCTATAACATCCTATTCTCTATCCTATCCTATCCTATCCTGTCCTCTATCCTATCCTATCCCCTATCCTACACTCTATCATATCCTATCCTATAACTTATCCTATCCTCAATCCTATCCTATCATCTATCCTATCCAATCCCCTATCCTATCCTCTATCATATCCTATCCGATCCTCTATCCTATCCTATCCTCTATAATATCGTATCCTCTTTGATATCCTATCCTCTTTCCAATAATATCATCTATCGTATCCTATCCTCTATCCTATCCTCAATCCTATCCTATCCTCAATCCTATCCTATTCTCTATCCTATCCTATCCTCTCCTCTATCCTATCCTCTCCTCTATCCTATCCTATCCTATATCCTATCCTCTATCCCATCCTATCCTCTATCCTATCCAATCCCCTATCCTATCCTCTATCGTATCCTATCCCATATCCTATCCAATCCCATATACTATCCTCTATCCTATCCTCTCCTCTATCCTATCCTATCCTCTATCCTATCCAATCCTATATCCTATCCTCTATCCTATCCAATCCTATACCCTATCCTCTATCCTATCCTCTCCTCAACCCAATCCTATCCTTATTCCTATCCTATCCGCTATCCTATCCTATCCTGTATCCTATAATATCCTCTATCCTATCCAATCCTCTATCCTATCCTCTATCCTATCCTATCCTCTATTATATGCTATACTGTATCCTATCCTATCCTCTGTAATATCGTATCCTTCTTCATATCCTATCCTCTATCCTAGAAGATCATCTATCCTATACTATTCTCTATCCTATCCTATCCTCTATCCTATCTTATCCTCAATCCTATTCTATCCTCTATCCTATCCTATCATCTATCCTATCCTATCCTCTTTACTATCCTGTCCTCTTTCCTATCCTCTTTACTATCCTATCCTCTTTCCTATCCTATCCTCTATCCTATCCTATCCTATCCACTATCCTATCCAATCCCCTATCCTATTCTCTATCCTATCCTATTCTCTATCCTATCTTATCCTCTATCCTATCCTATCCTCTATAATATCGTATCCTTTATCATATCCTATCCCCTTTCCTATAATATCATCTATCTTATCCTATTCTCTATCCTATCCTATCCTATCCTCTATCCTATCTTATCCTCAATCCTATTCTATCCTCTATCCTATCCTATCCTCTATCCTATCCTATCCTCTATCCTATCCTATCCTGTATAATATCGTATCCTCTATCATATATTATCCTCTTTCCCATAATATCATTTATCCTATCCTATTCTCCATCCTATCCTATCCTCTATCCTATCTTATCCTCAATCCTATTCTATCCTCTATCCTATCCTATACTCTATCGTATCCTATTCTCCATCCTATCCTATCCTCTATCCTATCTTATCCTCAATCCTATTCTATCCTCTATGCTATCCTATCCTCTATCCTATCCTATCCTCTATCCTATCCTATCCTCTATATTATCCTATCCTCTATAATATCGTATCCTCTATCATATCCTACCCTCTTTCCTATAATATTATCTATCCTATCCTATTCTCTATCCTATCCTATCCTCTATCCTATCCTATCCTCTATCCTATCCTATCCTCTCTCCTATCCTATCCCCTATCCTATCCTCTATATTATCCTATCCTCTATATTATCCTATCCTCTATAATATCGTATCCTCTATCATATCCTACCCTCTTTCCTATAATATTATCTATCCTATCCTATTCTCCATCCTATCCTATCCTCTATCCTATCTTATCCTCAATCCTATTCTATCCTCTATGCTATCCTATCCTCTATCCTATCCTATCCTCTATCCTATCCTATCCTCTATATTATCCTATCCTCTATAATATCGTATCCTCTATCATATCCTATCCTCTTTCCTATAATATTATCTATCCTATCCTATTCTCTATCCTATCCAATCCTCTATCCTATCCTATCCTCTATAATATCGTATCCTCTATCATATCCTATCCTCTTTCCTATAATATTATCTATCCTATCCTATTCTCTATCCTATCCTATCCTCTATCCTATCCTATCCTCTATCCTATCCTATCCTCTATATTATCCTATCCTCTATAATATCGTATCCTCTATCATATCCTATCCTCTTTCCTATAATATTATCTATCCTATCCTATTCTCTATCCTATCCTATCCTCTATCCTATCCTATCCTCTATCCTATCCTATCCTCTCTCCTATCCTATCCCCTATCCTATCCTATCCTCTATATTATCCTATCCTCTATAATATCGTATCCTCTATCATATATTATCCTCTTTCCCATAATATCATCTATCCTATCCTATTCTCCATCCTATCCTATCCTCTATCCTATCGTATCCTCAATCCTATTCTATCCTCTATCCTATCCTATCCTCTATCCTATCCTATTCTCCATCCTACCCTATCCTCTATCCTATCTTATCCTCAATCCTATCCTATCCTCTATCAAATCCTATCCTCTCCTCATACCTATCCTATCCGCTATCCTATCCTATCCTGTATCCTATAATATCCTCTATCCAATCCAATGCTCTATCCTATCCTCTATCGTATCCTATCCTCTATAACATCCTATTCTCTATCCTATCCTATCCTATCCTGTCCTCTATCCTATCCTATCCCCTATCCTACACTCTATCATATCCTATCCTATAACTTATCCTATCCTCAATCCTATCCTATCATCTATCCTATCCAATCCCCTATCCTATCCTCTATCATATCCTATCCGATCCTCTATCCTATCCTATCCTCTATAATATCGTATCCTCTTTGATATCCTATCCTCTTTCCAATAATATCATCTATCGTATCCTATCCTCTATCCTATCCTCAATCCTATCCTATCCTCAATCCTATCCTATTCTCTATCCTATCCTATCCTCTCCTCTATCCTATCCTCTCCTCTATCCTATCCTATCCTATATCCTATCCTCTATCCCATCCTATCCTCTATCCTATCCAATCCCCTATCCTATCCTCTATCGTATCCTATCCCATATCCTATCCAATCCCATATACTATCCTCTATCCTATCCTCTCCTCTATCCTATCCTATCCTCTATCCTATCCAATCCTATATCCTATCCTCTATCCTATCCAATCCTATACCCTATCCTCTATCCTATCCTCTCCTCAACCCAATCCTATCCTTATTCCTATCCTATCCGCTATCCTATCCTATCCTGTATCCTATAATACCCTCTATCCTATCCAATCCTCTATCCTATCCTCTATCCTATCCTATCCTCTATTATATGCTATACTGTATCCTATCCTATCCTCTGTAATATCGTATCCTTCTTCATATCCTATCCTCTATCCTAGAAGATCATCTATCCTATACTATTCTCTATCCTATCCTATCCTCTATCCTATCTTATCCTCAATCCTATTCTATCCTCTATCCTATCCTATCATCTATCCTATCCTATCCTCTTTACTATCCTGTCCTCTTTCCTATCCTCTTTACTATCCTATCCTCTTTCCTATCCTATCCTCTATCCTATCCTATCCTATCCACTATCCTATCCAATCCCCTATCCTATTCTCTATCCTATCCTATTCTCTATCCTATCTTATCCTCTATCCTATCCTATCCTCTATAATATCGTATCCTTTATCATATCCTATCCCCTTTCCTATAATATCATCTATCTTATCCTATTCTCTATCCTATCCTATCCTATCCTCTATCCTATCTTATCCTCAATCCTATTCTATCCTCTATCCTATCCTATCCTCTATCCTATCCTATCCTCTATCCTATCCTATCCTGTATAATATCGTATCCTCTATCATATATTATCCTCTTTCCCATAATATCATTTATCCTATCCTATTCTCCATCCTATCCTATCCTCTATCCTATCTTATCCTCAATCCTATTCTATCCTCTATCCTATCCTATACTCTATCGTATCCTATTCTCCATCCTATCCTATCCTCTATCCTATCTTATCCTCAATCCTATTCTATCCTCTATGCTATCCTATCCTCTATCCTATCCTATCCTCTATCCTATCCTATCCTCTATATTATCCTATCCTCTATAATATCGTATCCTCTATCATATCCTACCCTCTTTCCTATAATATTATCTATCCTATCCTATTCTCTATCCTATCCTATCCTCTATCCTATCCTATCCTCTATCCTATCCTATCCTCTCTCCTATCCTATCCCCTATCCTATCCTCTATATTATCCTATCCTCTATATTATCCTATCCTCTATAATATCGTATCCTCTATCATATCCTACCCTCTTTCCTATAATATTATCTATCCTATCCTATTCTCCATCCTATCCTATCCTCTATCCTATCTTATCCTCAATCCTATTCTATCCTCTATGCTATCCTATCCTCTATCCTATCCTATCCTCTATCCTATCCTATCCTCTATATTATCCTATCCTCTATAATATCGTATCCTCTATCATATCCTATCCTCTTTCCTATAATATTATCTATCCTATCCTATTCTCTATCCTATCCAATCCTCTATCCTATCCTATCCTCTATCCTATCCTATCCTCTCTCCTATCCTATCCCCTATCCTATCCTATCCTCTATATTATCCTATCCTCTATAATATCGTATCCTCTATCATATATTATCCTCTTTCCCATAATATCATCTATCCTATCCTATTCTCCATCCTATCCTATCCTCTATCCTATCGTATCCTCAATCCTATTCTATCCTCTATCCCATCCTATCCTCTATCCTATCCTATTCTCCATCCTATCCTATCCTCTATCCTATCTTATCCTCAATCCTATCCTATCCTCTATCAAATCCTATCCTCTCCTCTATCCTATCCTATCCTATATCCTATCCTCTATCCTATCCTATCCTCTATCCTATCCAATCCTATACCCTATCCTCTATCCTATCCTCTCCTCAACCCAATCCT
Source organism: Halictus rubicundus (assembly GCF_050948215.1). NCBI lineage: Eukaryota > Metazoa > Arthropoda > Insecta > Hymenoptera > Halictidae > Halictus > Halictus rubicundus. The sequence continues at coordinate 44,876 of NW_027488979.1, read as the reverse complement.
ATCCTTATACCTATCCTATCCGCTATCCTATCCTACCCTGTATCCTATAATATCCTCTATCCTATCCAATCCTCTATCCTATCCTCTATCCTATCCTATCCTCTATTATATGCTATACTGTATCCTATCCTATCCTCTGTAATATCGTATCCTTCTTCATATCCTATCCTCTATCCTAGAAGATCATCTATCCTATACTATTCTCTATCCTATCCTATCCTCTATCCTATCTTATCCTCAATCCTATTCTATCCTCTATCCTATCCTATCATCTATCCTATCCTATCCTCTTTACTATCCTGTCCTCTTTCCTATCCTCTTTATTATCCTATCCTCTTTCCTATCCTATCCTCTATCCTATCCTATCCTCTATCCTATCCTATTCTCTATCCTATCCTATCCACTATCCTATCCAATCCCCTATCCTATTCTCTATCCTATCCTATTCTCTATCCTATCTTATCCTCTATCCTATCCTATCCTCTATAATATCGTATCCTCTATCATATCCTATCCCCTTTCCTATAATATCATCTATCTTATCCTATTCTCTATCCTATCCTATCCTATCCTCTATCCTATCTTATCCTCAATCCTATTCTATCCTCTATCCTATCCTATCCTCTATCCTATCCTATCCTCTATCCTATCCTATCCTCTATCCTATCCTATCCTGTATAATATCGTATCCTCTATCATATATTATCCTCTTTCCCATAATATCATCTATCCTATCCTATTCTCCATCCTATCCTATCCTCTATCCTATCTTATCCTCAATCCTATTCTATCCACTATCCTATCCTATCCTCTATCCTATCCTATCCTCTATCCGGCCCTATCCTCTATCCTACCCTATCCCTAATCCTATCCTATCCTCTATCCTATCCTATCCACTATCCTATCCAATCCCCTATCCTATTCTATATCCTATCCTATTCTCTATCCTATCTTATCCTCTATCCTATCCTATCCTCTATAATATCGTATCCTCTATCATATCCTATCCCCTTTCCTATAATATCATCTATCTTATCCTATTCTCTATCCTATCCTATCCTATCCTCTATCCTATCTTATCCTCAATCCTATTCTATCCTCTATCCTATCCTATCCTCTATCCTATCCTATCCTCTATCCTATCCTATCCTGTATAATATCGTATCCTCTACCATATATTATCCTCTTTCCCATAATATCATCTATCCTATCCTATTCTCCATCCTATCCTATCCTCTATACTATACTATCCTCTATCCTATCCTATCCCCTATACTATCCTATCCTATCCACTATCCTATCTTATCCTCAATCCTATTCTATCCTCAATCCTATCCTATCCTCTATCCTATCCTATCCTCTATAATATCGTATCCTCTATCATATCCTATCCTCTTTCCTGTAATATCATCTATCGTATCGTATCTTCTATGCTATCCTATCCTCTATAATATCGTATCCTCTATCCTATACTATCATCTATCCTATCCTATTCTCTACCCTATCCTATCCTCTATCCTATCTTATCCTCAATCCTATCCTATCCTCTATCCTGTCCTATCCTCTATCCTACCCTATCCCCAATCCTATCCTATCCTCTATCCTATCCTATCCTCTATCCTATCCTATCCTCTATCATATCCTATCCTCTTTCCTATATTATCATCTATCCTATTCTATCCTCTATCCTATCCTATGCTCTATAATATCGTATCCTCTATCCTATAATATCATCTATCCTATCCTATCCTCTACAATATCGTATCCTCTATCCTATCCTATCCTCTGTCCCATAATATTATCTATCCTATCCTATTCTCCATCCTATCCTATCCTCTATCCTATCTTATCCTCAATCCTATTCTATCCTCTATCATATCCTATCCTCTATCCTATCCTATCCTCTATCCTATCCTATCCTCTATATTATCCTATCCTCTATAATATCGTATCCTCTATCATATCCTATCCTCTTTCCTATAATATTATCTATCCTATCCTATTCTCTATCCTATCCTATCCTCTATCCTATCCTATGGTCTATCGTATCCTATCCTCTATCCTATCAAACCCCCTATCCTATCCTCAATCCTATTCTATCCTCTATCCTATCCTATCCTCTCTCCTATCCTATCCCGTATCCTATCCTATCCTCTATATTATCCTATCCTCTATAATATCGTATCCTCTATCATATCCTATCCTCTTTCCTATAATATTATCTATCCTATCCTATTCTCTATCCTATCCTATCCTCTATCCTATCCTATCCTCTATCCTATTCTATCCTCTATCCTATCCTATCTTCTATCCTATCCTATCCTCTATCCTATCAAATCCCCTACCCTATTCTCTGTCCTATCCTATCCTCTATCCTCTATCCTATCCTATCCTCTATCCTATCCTATCTTCTATCCTATCCTATCCTCTATCCTATCAAATCCCCTATCCTATCCTCTATCCTATCCTATCATCTATCCTCTATCCTATCCAATCCTCTATCCTATCCTATCCTCTATCCTATGAAATCCCCTATCCTATCCTCTGTCCTATCCTATCCTCTATACTATCGTAACCTCTATCCTATCCTATCCCCTATCCTATCCTCTATCCTATCCTATCATCTATCCTCTATCCTATCCTATCTTCTATCCTATCCTATCCTCTATCCTATCAAATCCCCTATCCTATCCTCTATCCTATCAAATCCCCTATCCTATCCTCTATCTTATCCTATCATATATCCTCTATCCTATCCTATCCTCTATCCTATCAAATCCCCTATCCTATCCTCTGTCCTATCCTATCCTCTGTCCTATCCTATCCTCTATCCTATCCTATCCTCTGTCCTATCCTATCCTCTATCCTCTATCCTCTATCCTATCCTATCCTCTATACTATCCTATCCTCTATCCTATCCTATCTTCTATCCTATCCTATCCTCTATCCTATCCTATCCTCTATCCTATTCTATCCTCTATCCTATCCTATCTTCTATCCTATCCTATCCTCTATCCTATCAAATCCCCTACCCTATTCTCTGTCCTATCCTATCCTCTATCCTCTATCCTATCCTATCCTCTATCCTATCCTATCTTCTATCCTATCCTATCCTCTATCCTATCAAATCCCCTATCCTATCCTCTATCCTATCCTATCATCTATCCTCTATCCTATCCAATCCTCTATCCTATCCTATCCTCTATCCTATGAAATCCCCTATCCTATCCTCTGTCCTATCCTATCCTCTATACTATCGTAACCTCTATCCTATCCTATCCCCTATCCTATCCTCTATCCTATCCTATCATCTATCCTCTATCCTATCCTATCTTCTATCCTATCCTATCCTCTATCCTATCAAATCCCCTATCCTATCCTCTATCCTATCAAATCCCCTATCCTATCCTCTATCTTATCCTATCATATATCCTCTATCCTATCCTATCCTCTATCCTATCAAATCCCCTATCCTATCCTCTGTCCTATCCTATCCTCTGTCCTATCCTATCCTCTATCCTATCCTATCCTCTGTCCTATCCTATCCTCTATCCTATCCTATCCTCTATCCTATCCTATCCTCTATCCTATCCTATCCTCTATCCTATCCTATCTTCTATCCTATCCTATCCTCTATCCTATCAAATCCCCTATCCTATCCTCTATCCTATCCTATCATCTATCCTCTATCCTATCCAATCCTCTATCCTATCCTATCCTCTATCCTATCAAATCCCCTATCCTATCCTCTGTCCTATCCTATCCTCTATCCTATCCTATCCTCTATCCTATCCTATCCTCTATCCTATCCTATCGTCTATCCTATCCTCTATCCTATCCTATCCTCTATCCTATCCTATCCTCTATCCTATCCTATCTTCTATCAGATCCTATCCTCTATCCTATCAAATCCCCTACCCTATCCTCTGTCCTATCCTATCCTCAATCCTATCCTCTATCCTGTCCTATCCTCTATCCTATCCTATCCTCTATGTTCTATCCTATACTATCCTCTATCCTATCCTATCCTCTATCCTATCCTATCGTCTATCCTGTCCTCTATCTTATCCTATCCTCTATCCTATCCTATCCTCTATCCTATCCTATCCTCTATCCTATCCTATCCTCTATCCTATCCTATCCTCTATCCTATCCTATCTTCTATCCTATCCTATCCTCTATCCTATCAAATCCCCTATCCTATCCTCTGTCCTATCCTATCCTCTATACTATCGTAACCTCTATCCTATCCTATCCTCTATCCTATCCTATCGTCTATCCTATCCTCTATCCTATGCTATCCTCAATCCTATCCTATCCTCTATCCTATCCTATGCTCTATCCTATCCTATCGTCTATCCTATCCTCTATCCTATCCTATCCTCTATCCTATCCTATCCTCTATCCTATCCTATTCTCTATCCTCTATCCTCTATCCTCTATCCTCTATCCTATCCTATCCTCTATACTATCCTATCCTCTATCCTATCCTATCTTCTATCCTATCCTATCCTCTATCCTATCCTATCCTCTATCCTATCCTATCCTCTATGCTATCCTATCTTCTATCCTATCCTATCCTCTATCCTATCCTATCCTCTATCCTATTCTATCCTCTATCCTATCCTATCTTCTACCCTATCCTATCCTCTATCCTATCCTATCTTCTATCCTATCCTATCCTCTATCCTATGAAATCCCCTATCCTATCCTCAGTCCTATCCTATCCTCTATACTATCGTAACCTCTATCCTATCCTATCCTCTATCCTATCCTATCGTCTATCCTATCCTCTATCCTATCCTATCCTATCCTCTATCCTATCCTATCTTCTATCCTATCCTATCCTCTATCCTATCAAATCCCCTATCCTATCCTCTATCCTATCCTATCATCTATCCTCTATCCTTTCCAATCCTCTATCCTATCCTATCCTCTATCCTATCAAATCCCCTATCCTATCCTCTGTCCTATCCTATCCTCTATACTATCGTAACCTCTATCCTATCCTATCCTCTATCCTATCCTATCGTCTATCCTATCCTCTATCCTATCCTATCCTCTATCCTATCAAATCCCCTATCCTATCCTCTGTCCTATCCTATCCTCTATACTATCGTAACCTCTATCCTATCCTATCCTCTATCCTATCCTATCGTCTATCCTATCCTCTATCCTATCCTATCCTCAATCCTATCCTATCCTCTATCCTATCCTATGCTCTATCCTATCCTATCGTCTATCCTATCCTCTATCCTATCCTATCCTCTATCCTATCCTATCCTCTATCCTCTATCCTCTATCCTATCCTATCCTCTATACTATCCTATCCTCTATCCTATCCTATCTTCTATCCTATCCTATCCTCTATCCTATCCTATCCTCTATCCTATCCTATCCTCTATCCTATCCTATCTTCTATCCTATCCTATCCTCTATCCTATCCTATCCTCTATCCTATTCTATCCTCTATCCTATCCTATCTTCTATCCTATCCTATCCTCTATCCTATCAAATCCCCTACCCTATTCTCTGTCCTATCCTATCCTCTATCCTCTATCCTATCCTATCCTCTATCCTATCCTATCTTCTATCCTATCCTATCCTCTATCCTATCAAATCCCCTATCCTATCCTCTATCCTATCCTATCATCTATCCTCTATCCTATCCTATCCTCTATCCTATGAAATCCCCTATCCTATCCTCTGTCCTATCCTATCCTCTATAGTATCGTAACCTCTATCCTATCCTATCCACTATCCTATCCTATCGTCTATCCTATCCTCTATCCTATCCTATCCTCTATCCTATCCTATCCTCTATCCTATCCTATCTTCTATCCTATCCTATCCTCTATCCTATCAAATCCCCTACCCTATCCTCTGTCCTATCCTATCCTCTATCCTATCCTATCCTCTATCCTATCCTATCCTCTATCCTATCCTATCGTCTATCCTGTCCTCTATCTTATCCTATCCTCTATCCTATCCTATCCTCTATCCTATCCTATCCTCTATCCTATCCTATCCTCTATCCTATCCTATCTTCTATCCTATCCTATCCTCTATCCTATCAAATCCCCTATCCTATCCTCTATCCTATCCTATCATCTATCCTCTATCCTTTCCAATCCTCTATCCTATCCTATCCTCTATCCAATCAAATCCCCTATCCTATCCTCTGTCCTATCCTATCCTCTATACTATCGTAACCTCTATCCTATCCTATCCTCTATCCTATCCTATCGTCTATCCTATCCTCTATCCTATCCTATCCTCTATCCTATCCTATCCTCTATCCTATCCTATGCTCTATCCTATCCTATCGTCTATCCTATCCTCTATCCTATCCTATCCTCTATCCTATCCTATCCTCTATCCTCTATCCTCTATCCTGTATCCTATCCTATCCTCTATACTATCCTATCCTCTATCCTATCCTATCTTCTATCCTATCCTATCCTCTATCCTATCCTATCCTCTATCCTATCCTATCCTCTATCCTATCCTATCTTCTATCCTATCCTATCCTCTATCCTATCCTATCCTCTATCCTATTCTATCCTCTATCCTATCCTATCTTCTATCCTATCCTATCCTCTATCCTATCAAATCCCCTACCCTATTCTCTGTCCTATCCTATCCTCTATCCTCTATCCTATCCTATCCTCTATACTATCGTAACCTCTATCCTATCCTATCCTCTATCCTATCCTATCGTCTATCCTATCCTCTATCCTATGCTATCCTCAATCCTATCCTATCCTCTATCCTATCCTATGCTCTATCCTATCCTATCGTCTATCCTATCCTCTATCCTATCCTATCCTCTATCCTATCCTATCCTCTATCCTATCCTATCCTCTATCCTCTATCCTCTATCCTCTATCCTATCCTATCCTCTATACTATCCTATCCTCTATCCTATCCTATCTTCTATCCTATCCTATCCTCTATCCTATCCTATCCTCTATCCTATCCTATCCTCTATCCTATCCTATCTTCTATCCTATCCTATCCTCTATCCTATCCTATCCTCTATCCTATCCTATCCTCTATCCTATCCTATGCTCTATCCTATCCTATCGTCTATCCTATCCTCTATCCTATCCTATGCTCTATCCTATCCTATCGTCTATCCTATCCTCTATCCTATCCTATCCTCTATCCTATCCTATCCTCTATCCTCTATCCTCTATCCTCTATCCTATCCTATCCTCTATACTATCCTATCCTCTATCCTATCCTATCTTCTATCCTATCCTATCCTCTATCCTATCCTATCCTCTATCCTATCCTATCCTCTATCCTATCCTATCTTCTATCCTATCAAATCCCCTATCCTATCCTCTATCTTATCCTATCATATATCCTCTATCCTATCCTATCCTCTATCCTATCAAATCCCCTATCCTATCCTCTGTCCTATCCTATCCTCTGTCCTATCCTATCCTCTATCCTATCCTATCCTCTGTCCTATCCTATCCTCTATCCTATCCTATCCTCTATCCTATCCTATCCTCTATCCTATCCTATCCTCTATCCTATCCTATCTTCTATCCTATCCTATCCTCTATCCTATCAAATCCCCTATCCTATCCTCTATCCTATCCTATCATCTATCCTCTATCCTATCCAATCCTCTATCCTATCCTATCCTCTATCCTATCAAATCCCCTATCCTATCCTCTGTCCTATCCTATCCTCTATCCTATCCTATCCTCTATCCTATCCTATCCTCTATCCTATCCTATCGTCTATCCTATCCTCTATCCTATCCTATCCTCTATCCTATCCTATCCTCTATCCTATCCTATCTTCTATCAGATCCTATCCTCTATCCTATCAAATCCCCTACCCTATCCTCTGTCCTATCCTATCCTCAATCCTATCCTCTATCCTGTCCTATCCTCTATCCTATCCTATCCTCTATGTTCTATCCTATACTATCCTCTATCCTATCCTATCCTCTATCCTATCCTATCGTCTATCCTGTCCTCTATCTTATCCTATCCTCTATCCTATCCTATCCTCTATCCTATCCTATCCTCTATCCTATCCTATCCTCTATCCTATCCTATCCTCTATCCTATCCTATCTTCTATCCTATCCTATCCTCTATCCTATCAAATCCCCTATCCTATCCTCTGTCCTATCCTATCCTCTATACTATCGTAACCTCTATCCTATCCTATCCTCTATCCTATCCTATCGTCTATCCTATCCTCTATCCTATGCTATCCTCAATCCTATCCTATCCTCTATCCTATCCTATGCTCTATCCTATCCTATCGTCTATCCTATCCTCTATCCTATCCTATCCTCTATCCTATCCTATCCTCTATCCTATCCTATTCTCTATCCTCTATCCTCTATCCTCTATCCTCTATCCTATCCTATCCTCTATACTATCCTATCCTCTATCCTATCCTATCTTCTATCCTATCCTATCCTCTATCCTATCCTATCCTCTATCCTATCCTATCCTCTATGCTATCCTATCTTCTATCCTATCCTATCCTCTATCCTATCCTATCCTCTATCCTATTCTATCCTCTATCCTATCCTATCTTCTACCCTATCCTATCCTCTATCCTATCCTATCTTCTATCCTATCCTATCCTCTATCCTATGAAATCCCCTATCCTATCCTCAGTCCTATCCTATCCTCTATACTATCGTAACCTCTATCCTATCCTATCCTCTATCCTATCCTATCGTCTATCCTATCCTCTATCCTATCCTATCCTATCCTCTATCCTATCCTATCTTCTATCCTATCCTATCCTCTATCCTATCAAATCCCCTATCCTATCCTCTATCCTATCCTATCATCTATCCTCTATCCTTTCCAATCCTCTATCCTATCCTATCCTCTATCCTATCAAATCCCCTATCCTATCCTCTGTCCTATCCTATCCTCTATACTATCGTAACCTCTATCCTATCCTATCCTCTATCCTATCCTATCGTCTATCCTATCCTCTATCCTATCCTATCCTCTATCCTATCAAATCCCCTATCCTATCCTCTGTCCTATCCTATCCTCTATACTATCGTAACCTCTATCCTATCCTATCCTCTATCCTATCCTATCGTCTATCCTATCCTCTATCCTATCCTATCCTCAATCCTATCCTATCCTCTATCCTATCCTATGCTCTATCCTATCCTATCGTCTATCCTATCCTCTATCCTATCCTATCCTCTATCCTATCCTATCCTCTATCCTCTATCCTCTATCCTATCCTATCCTCTATACTATCCTATCCTCTATCCTATCCTATCTTCTATCCTATCCTATCCTCTATCCTATCCTATCCTCTATCCTATCCTATCCTCTATCCTATCCTATCTTCTATCCTATCCTATCCTCTATCCTATCCTATCCTCTATCCTATTCTATCCTCTATCCTATCCTATCTTCTATCCTATCCTATCCTCTATCCTATCAAATCCCCTACCCTATTCTCTGTCCTATCCTATCCTCTATCCTCTATCCTATCCTATCCTCTATCCTATCCTATCTTCTATCCTATCCTATCCTCTATCCTATCAAATCCCCTATCCTATCCTCTATCCTATCCTATCATCTATCCTCTATCCTATCCTATCCTCTATCCTATGAAATCCCCTATCCTATCCTCTGTCCTATCCTATCCTCTATAGTATCGTAACCTCTATCCTATCCTATCCACTATCCTATCCTATCGTCTATCCTATCCTCTATCCTATCCTATCCTCTATCCTATCCTATCCTCTATCCTATCCTATCTTCTATCCTATCCTATCCTCTATCCTATCAAATCCCCTACCCTATCCTCTGTCCTATCCTATCCTCTATCCTATCCTATCCTCTATCCTATCCTATCCTCTATCCTATCCTATCGTCTATCCTGTCCTCTATCTTATCCTATCCTCTATCCTATCCTATCCTCTATCCTATCCTATCCTCTATCCTATCCTATCCTCTATCCTATCCTATCTTCTATCCTATCCTATCCTCTATCCTATCAAATCCCCTATCCTATCCTCTATCCTATCCTATCATCTATCCTCTATCCTTTCCAATCCTCTATCCTATCCTATCCTCTATCCAATCAAATCCCCTATCCTATCCTCTGTCCTATCCTATCCTCTATCCTATCCTATCCTCTATCCTATCCTATGCTCTATCCTATCCTATCGTCTATCCTATCCTCTATCCTATCCTATCCTCTATCCTATCCTATCCTCTATCCTCTATCCTCTATCCTGTATCCTATCCTATCCTCTATACTATCCTATCCTCTATCCTATCCTATCTTCTATCCTATCCTATCCTCTATCCTATCCTATCCTCTATCCTATCCTATCCTCTATCCTATCCTATCTTCTATCCTATCCTATCCTCTATCCTATCCTATCCTCTATCCTATTCTATCCTCTATCCTATCCTATCTTCTATCCTATCCTATCCTCTATCCTATCAAATCCCCTACCCTATTCTCTGTCCTATCCTATCCTCTATCCTCTATCCTATCCTATCCTCTATACTATCGTAACCTCTATCCTATCCTATCCTCTATCCTATCCTATCGTCTATCCTATCCTCTATTCTATCCTATCCTCTATCCTATCCTATCCTCTATCCTATCCTATGCTCTATCCTATCCTATCGTCTATCCTATCCTCTATCCTATCCTATCCTCTATCCTATCTTATCCTCTATCCTCTATCCTCTATCCTCTATCCTCTATCCTATCCTATCCTCTATACTATCCTATCCTCTATCCTATCCTATCTTCTATCCTATCCTATCCTCTATCCTATCCTATCCTCTATCCTATCCTCTATTCTATCCTATCCTCTATCCTATCCTATCCTCTATCCTATCCTATGCTCTATCCTATCCTATCGTCTATCCTATCCTCTATCCTATCCTATCCTCTATCCTATCTTATCCTCTATCCTCTATCCTCTATCCTCTATCCTCTATCCTATCCTATCCTCTATCCTATCCTATCCTCTATCCTATTCTATCCTCTATCCTATCCTATCTTCTATCCTATCCTATCCTCTATCCTATCAAATCCCCTACCCTATTCTCTGTCCTATCCTATCCTCTATCCTCTATCCTATCCTATCCTCTATCCTATCCTATCTTCTATCCTATCCTCTATCCTATCCTATCTTCTATCCTATCCTATCCTCTATCCTATCAAATCCCCTATCCTATCCTCTATCCTATCCTATCATCTATCCTCTATCCTATCCAATCCTCTATCCTATCCTATCCTCTATCCTATGAAATCCCCAATCCTATCCTCTGTCCTATCCTATCCTCTATACTATCGTAACCTCTATCCTATCCTATCCTCTATCCTATCCTATCGTCTATCCTATCCTCTATCCTATCCTATCCTCTATCCTATCCTATCCTCTATCCTATCCTATCTTCTATCCTATCCTATCCTCTATCCTATCAAATCCCCTACCCTATCCTCTGTCCTATCCTATCCTCTATCCTATCCTCTATCCTATCCTATCCTCTATCCTATCCTATCCTCTATGTTCTATCCTATACTATCATCTATCCTATCCTATCCTCTATCCTATCCTATCGTCTATCCTATCCTCTATCCTATCCTATCCTCTATCCTATCCTATCAAATCCCCTATCCTATCCTCTGTCCTATCCTATCCTCTATCCTTTCCTATCCTCTATCCTATCCTATCCTCTTTCCGATCCTACCCTCTATCCTATCCTATCCTCTATCCTATCCTATCGTCTATCCTATCCTCTATCCTATCCTATCCTCTATCCTATCCTATCCTCTATCCTATCAAATCCCCTACCCTATCCTCTGTCCTATCCTATCCTCTATCCTATCCTATCCTCTATCCTATCCTATCCTCTATCCTATCCTATCCTCTATCCTCTATCCTCTATCCTCTATCCTATCCTATCCTCTATACTATCCTATCCTCTATCCTATCCTATCTTCTATCCTATCCTATCCTCTATCCTATCCTATCCTCTATCCTATCCTATCCTCTATCCTATCCTATCTTCTATCCTATCCTATCCTCTATCCTATCCTATCCTCTATCCTATTCTATCCTCTATCCTATCCTATCTTCTATCCTATCCTATCCTCTATCCTATCAAATCCCCTACCCTATTCTCTGTCCTATCCTATCCTCTATCCTCTATCCTATCCTATCCTCTATCCTATCCTATCTTCTATCCTATCCTATCCTCTATCCTATCAAATCCCCTATCCTATCCTCTATCCTATCCTATCATCTATCCTCTATCCTATCCAATCCTCTATCCTATCCTATCCTCTATCCTATGAAATCCCCTATCCTATCCTCTGTCCTATCCTATCCTCTATACTATCGTAACCTCTATCCTATCCTATCCTCTATCCTATCCTATCGTCTATCCTATCCTCTATCCTATCCTATCCTCTATCCTATCCTATCCTCTATCCTATCCTATCTTCTATCCTATCCTATCCTCTATCCTATCAAATCCCCTACCCTATCCTCTGTCCTATCCTATCCTCTATCCTATCCTCTATCCTATCCTATCCTCTATCCTATCCTATCCTCTATCCTATCCTATCCTCTATCCTATCCTATGCTCTATCCTATCCTCTATCCTATCCTATCCTCTATCCTATCCTATCCTCTATCCTATCCTATCCTCTATCCTATCCTCTGTCCTATCCTATCCTCTATCCTATCCTCTATCCTATCCTATCCTCTATCCTATCCTATCCTCTATCCTATCCTATCCTCTGTCCTATCCTATCCTCTATCCTATCCTCTATCCTATCCTATCCTCTATCCTATCCTATCCTCTATCCTATCCTATCCTCTATCCTATCCTATGCTCTATCCTATCCTATCGTCTATCCTATCCTCTATCCTATCCTATCAAATCCCCTATCCTATCCTCTGTCCTATCCTATCCTCTATCCTTTCCTATCCTCTATCCTATCCTATCCTCTTTCCGATCCTACCCTCTATCCTATCCTATCCTCTATCCTATCCTATCGTCTATGCTATCCTCTATCCTATCCTATCCTCTATCCTATCCTATCCTCTATCCTATCAAATCCCCTACCCTATCCTCTGTCCTATCCTATCCTCTATCCTATCCTATCCTCTATCCTATCCTATCCTCTATCCTATCCTATCCTCTATCCTATCCTATCCTCTATCCTATCCTATCCTCTATCCTATCCTATCCTCTATCCTCTATCCTCTATCCTCTATCCTATCCTATCCTCTATACTATCCTATCCTCTATCCTATCCTATCTTCTATCCTATCCTATCCTCTATCCTATCCTATCCTCTATCCTATCCTATCCTCTATCCTATCCTATCTTCTATCCTATCCTATCCTCTATCCTATCCTATCCTCTATCCTATCCTATCCTCTATCCTATCCTATCCTCTATCCTATCCTATCCTATCCTCTATCCTATCCTATCATCTATCCTCTATCCTATCCAATTCTCTATCCTATCCTATCCTCTATCCTATGAAATCCCCTATCCTATCCTCTGTCCTATCCTATCCTCTATACTATCGTAACCTCTATCCTATCCTATCCTCTATCCTATCCTATCGTCTATCCTATCCTCTATCCTATCCTATCCTCTATCCTATCCTATCCTCTATCCTATCCTATCTTCTATCCTATCCTATCCTCTATCCTATCAAATCCCCTACCCTATCCTCTGTCCTATCCTATCCTCTATCCTATCGTCTATCCTATCCTATCCTCTATCCTATCCTATCCTGTATCCTATCCTATCCTCTATCCTATCCTATGCTCTATCCTATCCTCTATCCTATCCTATCCTCCATCCTATCCTATCCTCTATCCTATCCTATCCTCTATCCTATCCTATCCTCTATCCTATCCTATCCTCTATCCTATCCTATCCTCTATCCTATCCTATCCTCTATCCTATCCTATCCTCTATCCTCTATCCTCTATCCTCTATCCTATCCTATCCTCTATACTATCCTATCCTCTATCCTATCCTATCTTCTATCCTATCCTATCCTCTATCCTATCCTATCCTCTATCCTATCCTATCCTCTATCCTATCCTATCTTCTATCCTATCCTATCCTCTATCCTATCCTATCCTCTATCCTATCCTATCCTCTATCCTATCCTATCCTCTATCCTATCCTATCCTATCCTCTATCCTATCCTATCATCTATCCTCTATCCTATCCAATTCTCTATCCTATCCTATCCTCTATCCTATGAAATCCCCTATCCTATCCTCTGTCCTATCCTATCCTCTATACTATCGTAACCTCTATCCTATCCTATCCTCTATCCTATCCTATCGTCTATCCTATCCTCTATCCTATCCTATCCTCTATCCTATCCTATCCTCTATCCTATCCTATCTTCTATCCTATCCTATCCTCTATCCTATCAAATCCCCTACCCTATCCTCTGTCCTATCCTATCCTCTATCCTATCGTCTATCCTATCCTATCCTCTATCCTATCCTATCCTGTATCCTATCCTATCCTCTATCCTATCCTATGCTCTATCCTATCCTCTATCCTATCCTATCCTCCATCCTATCCTATCCTCTATCCTATCCTATCCTCTATCCTATCCTCTGTCCTATCCTATCCTCTATCCTATCCTCTATCCTATCCTATCCTCTATCCTATCCTATCCTCTATCCTATCCTATCCTCTGTCCTATCATATCCTCTATAGTATCCTCTATCCTATCCTATCCTCTATCCTATCCTATCCTCTATCCTATCCTATCCTCTATCCTATCCTCTATCCTAACCTATCAAATCCCCTATCCTATCCTCTGTCCTATCCTATCCTCTATCCTTTCCTATCCTCTATCCTATCCTATCCTCTTTCCGATCCTACCCTCTATCCTATCCTATCCTCTATCCTATCCTATCGTCTATCCTATCCTCTATCCTATCCTATCCTCTATCCTATCCTATCCTCTATCCTATCAAATCCCCTACCCTATCCTCTGTCCTATCCTATCCTCTATCCTATCCTATCCTCTATCCTATCCTATCCTCTATCCTATCCTATCGTCTGTCCTATAATATCCTCTATCCTATCCAATCCTCTATCCTATCATATCCTCTATCCTATCGTATCCTCTATCCTATCCTATCCTCAATCCTATCCTATCCTCTACCCTATCCTATCCTCTATCCTATCGTATCCTCTATCCTATCCTATCCTCTATCCTATCCTATCCTCTATCCTATCGTATCATCTATCCTATCGTATCCTCTATCCTATCTCCATCGTCTATCCTATCCTATCCTCAATCCTATCCCATACTGTATCCTATCCTACCCTCTGTCCTATCCTATCCTCTATCCTATCCTATCCTCTATCATATCCTGTCCTCTACTCTATCCTATCATCTATTTTATAATATCCTCTATCCTATCCAATCCTCTATCCTATCCTATCCAACTCTCTATCCTATCCTATCCTCTATCCTATACAATCCTCTATCCTATCCTATATCCTATCATCTATCCACTCCCATCCTCTATCTTATCCTATCCTCTATCCTATTATATCGTATATCCTATAATATCCTCTATCCTATCCTATACTCTGTCCTATCCCATTCTCTATCGTATCCTATCCTCTATCCTATCCAATCCTATATGCCATAATATCCTCTAACTATCCTATCCTCTATCCTATCCAATCCTCTATCCTATCCTATCCTCTATCCTATCCTATCCTCTATCCTATCGTATCATCTATCCTATCGTATCCTCTATCCTATCTCCATCCTCTATCCTATCCTATCCTCTATCCTATCCTATCCAACCCTCTATCCTATCGAATCCTCTATCCTATCCTATATCCTATCATCTATCCACTCCCATCCTCTATCTTATCCTATCCTCTATCCTATCCTATCCTATATCCTATAATATCCTCTATCCTATCCTATACTCTATCCTATCCTATCCTCTATCGTATCCTATCCTCTATCCTATCGTATCCTCTATCCTATCCTGTCCTCTATCCTATCCAATCCTCTATCCGATCCTCTAACCTATAATATGCTCTATCCAATCCTATCCTCTATAATATATTGTCCTCTATCCTATCTTATACTCTATCCTATCCAATCCCCTATCCTATCCTCTATCCTCTCCTATCCCCTATCCTATCCTCTATCCTATCCCCTATCCTATCAAATCCTCTATCCTATCCTCTATCCTATCGTATCCACTATCCTATAATATCCCCTATCCTATCCTATACTCTATCCAATCCTATCCTCTGTAATATCCTATCCTCTATCCTATCCTATCCACTATCCTATAATATCCCGTCTCCTATCCTATACTCTATCCAATCCTATCCTCTGTCCTATCCTATCCTCTATCGTATCCTATCCTCTATCCTATCCTGTCCTCTATCCTATCCTATTCTCTATCCTATACTATCCTATACTATCCTATACTATCCTATATCCTATCCTATCCTCTATCCTATCCTCTATCCTATCCTATCCTCTATCCTATAATATCCCCTATCCTATCCTATACTCTATCCAATCCTATGCTCTGTCCTATCCTATTCTCTATCCTATCCTATCCTCTATCCTATCCTATCCACTATCCTATAATATCCCCTATCGTATCCTATACTCTATCCAATCCTATCCTCTGTCCTATCCTATCCTCTATGCTATCCTATCCACTATCCTATAATATCCCGTCTCCTTTCCTATACTCTATCCAATCCTATACTCTGTCCTATCCTATCCTCTATCCTATCCTATCCTCTATCCTATCCTGTCCTCTATCCTATCCTATTCTCTATCCTATACTATTATATATCTTATCCTATCCTCTATCCTATACTCTACCCTATCCTCTATCCTGTCCAATCCTCTATCCTATCCTCTATCCTATCCTATCCACTATCCTATAATATCCCCTATCCTATCCTATACTCAATCCAATCCTATCCTGCATCCTATCATATCCTCTATAATATCGTATCGTGTACCATATCCTACCCTCTTTCCTATAATATCATCTATCCTATCCTATCCTCTATCCTATCCTATCCTCTATCCTATCCTTTCCTCTATGTTCTATCCTATACTATCCTCTATCCTATCCTATCCTCTATCCTATCCTATCGTCTATCCTATCCTCTATCTTATCCTATCCTCTATCCTATCCTATCCTCTATCCTATCCTATCCTCTATCCTATCCTATCCTCTATCCTATCCTATCCTCTATCCTATCAAATCCCCTATCCTATCCTCTATCCTATCCTATCATCTATCCTCTATCCTATCCAATCCTCTATCCTATCCTATCCTCTATCCTATCAAATCCCCTATCCTATCCTCTGTCCTATCCTATCCTCTATACTATCGTAACCTCTATCCTATCCTATCCTCTATCCTATCCTATCGTCTATCCTATCCTATCCTCTATCCTATCCTTTCCTCTATGTTCTATCCTATACTATCCTCTATCCTATCCTATCCTCTATCCTATCCTATCGTCTATCCTATCCTCTATCCTATCCTATCCTCTATCCTATCCTATCTTCTATCCTATCCTATCCTCTATCCTATCAAATCCCCTACCCTATCCTATCTTCTATCCTATCCTATCAAATCCCCTACCCTATCCTCTGTCCTATCCTATCCTCTATCCTATCCTATCCTCTATCCTATCCTATCCTCTATCCTATCCTATCCTCTATCCTATCCTATCTTCTATCCTATCCTATCCTCTATACTATCCTATCCCCTATCCTATCCTCTATCCTATCCTATCATCTATCCTCTATCCTATCCTATCTTCTATCCTATCCTATCCTCTATCCTATCAAATCCCCTATCCTATCCTCTATCCTATCAAATCCCCTATCCTATCCTCTATCTTATCCTATCATATATCCTCTATCCTATCCTATCCTCTATCCTATCAAATCCCCTATCCTATCCTCTGTCCTATCCTATCCTCTGTCCTATCCTATCCTCTATCCTATCCTATCCTCTATCCTATCCTATCCTCTATCCTATCAAATCCCCTATCCTATCCTCTGTCCTATCCTATCCTCTGTCCTATCCTATCCTCTATCCTATCCTATCCTCTATCCTATCCTATCCTCTATCCTATCCTATCCTCTATCCTATCCTATCTTCTATCCTATCCTATCCTCTATCCTATCAAATCCCCTATCCTATCCTCTATCCTATCCTATCATCTATCCTCTATCCTATCCAATCCTCTATCCTATCCTATCCTCTATCCTATCAAATCCCCTATCCTATCCTCTGTCCTATCCTATCCTCTATCCTATCCTATCCTCTATCCTATCCTATCCTCTATCCTATCCTATCGTCTATCCTATCCTCTATCCTATCCTATCCTCTATCCTATCCTATCCTCTATCCTATCCTATCTTCTATCAGATCCTATCCTCTATCCTATCAAATCCCCTACCCTATCCTCTGTCCTATCCTATCCTCAATCCTATCCTCTATCCTGTCCTATCCTCTATCCTATCCTATCCTCTATGTTCTATCCTATACTATCCTCTATCCTATCCTATCGTCTATCCTATCCTCTATCCTATCCTATCCTCTATCCTATCCTATCCTCTATCCTATCCTATCTTCTATCCTATCCTATCCTCTATCCTATCAAATCCCCTACCCTATCCTATCTTCTATCCTATCCTATCCTCTATCCTATCAAATCCCCTACCCTATCCACTGTCCTATCCTATCCTCTATCCTATCCTATCCTCTATCCTATCCTATCCTCTATCCTATCCTATCCTCTATCCTATCCTATCTTCTATCCTATCCTATCCTCTATCCTATCCTATCCCCTATCCTATCCTCTATCCTATCCTATCATCTATCCTCTATCCTATCCTATCTTCTATCCTATCCTATCCTCTATCCTATCAAATCCCCTATCCTATCCTCTATCCTATCAAATCCCCTATCCTATCCTCTATCCTATCCTATCATATATCCTCTATCCTATCCTATCCTCTATCCTATCAAATCCCCTATCCTATCCTCTGTCCTATCCTATCCTCTGTCCTATCCTATCCTCTATCCTATCCTATCCTCTATCCTATCCTATCCTCTATCCTATCAAATCCCCTATCCTATCCTCTGTCCTATCCTATCTTCTGTCCTATCCTATCCTCTATCCTATCCTATCCTCTATCCTATCCTATCCTCTATCCTATCCTATCCTCTATCCTATCCTATCTTCTATCCTATCCTATCCTCTATCCTATCAAATCCCCTATCCTATCCTCTATCCTATCCTATCATCTATCCTCTATCCTATCCAATCCTCTATCCTATCCTATCCTCTATCCTATCAAATCCCCTATCCTATCCTCTGTCCTATCCTATCCTCTATCCTATCCTATCCTCTATCCTATCCTATCCTCTATCCTATCCTATCGTCTATCCTATCCTCTATCCTATCCTATCCTCTATCCTATCCTATCCTCTATCCTATCCTATCTTCTATCAGATCCTATCCTCTATCCTATCAAATCCCCTACCCTATCCTCTGTCCTATCCTATCCTCAATCCTATCCTCTATCCTGTCCTATCCTCTATCCTATCCTATCCTCTATGTTCTATCCTATACTATCCTCTATCCTATCCTATCCTCTATCCTATCCTATCGTCTATCCTGTCCTCTATCTTATCCTATCCTCTATCCTATCCTATCCTCTATCCTATCCTATCCTCTATCCTATCCTATCCTCTATCCTATCCTATCCTCTATCCTATCCTATCTTCTATCCTATCCTATCCTCTATCCTATCAAATCCCCTATCCTATCCTCTATCCTATCCTATCATCTATCCTCTATCCTTTCCAATCCTCTATCCTATCCTATCCTCTATCCTATCAAATCCCCTATCCTATCCTCTGTCCTATCCTATCCTCTATACTATCGTAACCTCTATCCTATCCTATCCTCTATCCTATCCTATCGTCTATCCTATCCTCTATCCTATGCTATCCTCAATCCTATCCTATCCTCTATCCTATCCTATGCTCTATCCTATCCTATCGTCTATCCTATCCTCTATCCTATCCTATCCTCTATCCTATCCTATCCTCTATCCTATCCTATCCTCTATCCTATCCTCTATCCTCTATCCTCTATCCTCTATCCTCTATCCTCTATCCTATCCTATCCTCTATACTATCCTATCCTCTATCCTATCCTATCTTCTATCCTATCCTATCCTCTATCCTATCCTATCCTCTATCCTATCCTATCCTCTATGCTATCCTATCTTCTATCCTATCCTATCCTCTATCCTATCCTATCGTCTATCCTATCCTCTATCCTATCCTATCCTATCCTTTATCCTATCCTATCTTCTATCCTATCCTATCCTCTATCCTATCAAATCCCCTATCCTATCCTCTATCCTATCCTATCGTCTATCCTGTCCTCTATCTTATCCTATCCTCTATCCTATCCTATCCTCTATCCTATCCTATCCTCTATCCTATCCTATCCTCTATCCTATCCTATCGTCTATCCTATCCTCTATCCTATCCTATCCTATCCTCTATCCTATCCTATCTTCTATCCTATCCTATCCTCTATCCTATCAAATCCCCTATCCTATCCTCTATCCTATCCTATCATCTATCCTCTATCCTTTCCAATCCTCTATCCTATCCTATCCTCTATCCTATCAAATCCCCTATCCTATCCTCTGTCCTATCCTATCCTCTATACTATCGTAATCTCTATCCTATCCTATCCTCTATCCTATCCTATCGTCTATCCTATCCTCTATCCTATCCTATCCTCTATCCTATCCTATCCTCTATCCTATCCTATCTTCTATCAGATCCTATCCTCTATCCTATCAAATCCCCTACCCTATCCTCTGTCCTATCCTATCCTCAATCCTATCCTCTATCCTGTCCTATCCTCTATCCTATCCTATCCTCTATGTTCTATCCTATACTATCCTCTATCCTATCCTATCCTCTATCCTATCCTATCGTCTATCCTGTCCTCTATCTTATCCTATCCTCTATCCTATCCTATCCTCTATCCTATCCTATCCTCTATCCTATCCTATCCTCTATCCTATCCTATCCTCTATCCTATCCTATCTTCTATCCTATCCTATCCTCTATCCTATCAAATCCCCTATCCTATCCTCTATCCTATCCTATCATCTATCCTCTATCCTTTCCAATCCTCTATCCTATCCTATCCTCTATCCTATCAAATCCCCTATCCTATCCTCTGTCCTATCCTATCCTCTATACTATCGTAACCTCTATCCTATCCTATCCTCTATCCTATCCTATCGTCTATCCTATCCTCTATCCTATGCTATCCTCAATCCTATCCTATCCTCTATCCTATCCTATGCTCTATCCTATCCTATCGTCTATCCTATCCTCTATCCTATCCTATCCTCTATCCTATCCTATCCTCTATCCTATCCTATCCTCTATCCTATCCTATCCTCTATCCTATCCTCTATCCTCTATCCTCTATCCTCTATCCTCTATCCTATCCTATCCTCTATACTATCCTATCCTCTATCCTATCCTATCTTCTATCCTATCCTATCCTCTATCCTATCCTATCCTCTATCCTATCCTATCCTCTATGCTATCCTATCTTCTATCCTATCCTATCCTCTATCCTATCCTATCCTCTATCCTATTCTATCCTCTATCCTATCCTATCTTCTATCCTATCCTATCCTCTATCCTATCAAATCCCCTACCCTATTCTCTGTCCTATCCTATCCTCTATCCTCTATCCTATCCTATCCTCTATCCTATCAAATCCCCTATCCTATCCTCTATCCTATCCTATCATCTATCCTCTATCCTTTCCAATCCTCTATCCTATCCTATCCTCTATCCTATCAAATCCCCTATCCTATCCTCTGTCCTATCCTATCCTCTATACTATCGTAACCTCTATCCTATCCTATCCTCTATCCTATCCTATCGTCTATCCTATCCTCTATCCTATGCTATCCTCAATCCTATCCTATCCTCTATCCTATCCTATGCTCTATCCTATCCTATCGTCTATCCTATCCTCTATCCTATCCTATCCTCTATCCTATCCTATCCTCTATCCTATCCTATCCTCTATCCTATCCTATCCTCTATCCTATCCTCTATCCTCTATCCTCTATCCTCTATCCTCTATCCTATCCTATCCTCTATACTATCCTATCCTCTATCCTATCCTATCTTCTATCCTATCCTATCCTCTATCCTATCCTATCCTCTATCCTATCCTATCCTCTATGCTATCCTATCTTCTATCCTATCCTATCCTCTATCCTATCCTATCCTCTATCCTATTCTATCCTCTATCCTATCCTATCTTCTATCCTATCCTATCCTCTATCCTATCAAATCCCCTACCCTATTCTCTGTCCTATCCTATCCTCTATCCTCTATCCTATCCTATCCTCTATCCTATCCTATCTTCTATCCTATCCTATCCTCTATCCTATGAAATCCCCTATCCTATCCTCAGTCCTATCCTATCCTCTATACTATCGTAACCTCTATCCTATCCTATCCTCTATCCTATCCTATCGTCTATCCTATCCTCTATCCTATCCTATCCTATCCTCTATCCTATCCTATCTTCTATCCTATCCTATCCTCTATCCTATCAAATCCCCTATCCTATCCTCTATCCTATCCTATCATCTATCCTCTATCCTTTCCAATCCTCTATCCTATCCTATCCTCTATCCTATCAAATCCCCTATCCTATCCTCTGTCCTATCCTATCCTCTATACTATCGTAACCTCTATCCTATCCTATCCTCTATCCTATCCTATCGTCTATCCTATCCTCTATCCTATCCTATCCTCTATCCTATCAAATCCCCTATCCTATCCTCTGTCCTATCCTATCCTCTATACTATCGTAACCTCTATCCTATCCTATCCTCTATCCTATCCTATCGTCTATCCTATCCTCTATCCTATCCTATCCTCAATCCTATCCTATCCTCTATCCTATCCTATGCTCTATCCTATCCTATCGTCTATCCTATCCTCTATCCTATCCTATCCTCTATCCTATCCTATCCTCTATCCTCTATCCTCTATCCTCTATCCTATCCTATCCTCTATACTATCCTATCCTCTATCCTATCCTATCTTCTATCCTATCCTATCCTCTATCCTATCCTATCCTCTATCCTATTCTATCCTCTATCCTATCCTATCTTCTATCCTATCCTATCCTCTATCCTATCAAATCCCCTACCCTATTCTCTGTCCTATCCTATCCTCTATCCTCTATCCTATCCTATCCTCTATACTATCGTAACCTCTATCCTATCCTATCCTCTATCCTATCCTATCGTCTATCCTATCCTCTATTCTATCCTATCCTCTATCCTATCCTATCCTCTATCCTATCCTATGCTCTATCCTATCCTATCGTCTATCCTATCCTCTATCCTATCCTATCCTCTATCCTATCTTATCCTCTATCCTCTATCCTCTATCCTCTATCCTATCCTATCCTCTATACTATCCTATCCTCTATCCTATCCTATCTTCTATCCTATCCTATCCTCTATCCTATCCTATCCTCTATCCTATCCTATCCTCTATCCTATCCTATCTTCTATCCTATCCTATCCTCTATCCTATCCTATCCTCTATCCTATTCTATCCTCTATCCTATCCTATCTTCTATCCTATCCTATCCTCTATCCTATCAAATCCCCTACCCTATTCTCTGTCCTATCCTATCCTCTATCCTCTATCCTATCCTATCCTCTATCCTATCCTATCTTCTATCCTATCCTATCCTCTATCCTATCAAATCCCCTATCCTATCCTCTATCCTATCCTATCATCTATCCTCTATCCTATCCAATCCTCTATCCTATCCTATCCTCTATCCTATGAAATCCCCAATCCTATCCTCTGTCCTATCCTATCCTCTATACTATCGTAACCTCTATCCTATCCTATCCTCTATCCTATCCTATCGTCTATCCTATCCTCTATCCTATCCTATCCTCTATCCTATCCTATCCTCTATCCTATCCTATCTTCTATCCTATCCTATCCTCTATCCTATCAAATCCCCTACCCTATCCTCTGTCCTATCCTATCCTCTATCCTATCCTCTATCCTATCCTATCCTCTATCCTATCCTATCCTCTATGTTCTATCCTATACTATCCTCTATCCTATCCTATCGTCTATCCTATCCTCTATCCTATCCTATCAAATCCCCTATCCTATCCTCTGTCCTATCCTATCCTCTATCCTTTCCTATCCTCTATCCTATCCTATCCTCTTTCCGATCCTACCCTCTATCCTATCCTATCCTCTATCCTATCCTATCGTCTATCCTATCCTCTATCCTATCCTATCCTCTATCCTATCCTATCCTCTCTCCTATCAAATCCCCTACCCTATCCTCTGTCCTATCCTATCATCTATCCTATCCTATCCTCTATCCTATCCTATCCTCTATACTATCGTAACCTCTATCCTATCCTATCCTCTATCCTATCCTATCGTCTATCCTATCCTCTATCCTATCCTATCCTCTATCCTATCCTATCCTCTATCCTATCAAATCCCCTACCCTATCCTCTGTCCTATCCTATCCTCTATCCTATCCTCTATCCTATCCTATCCTCTATCCTATCCTATCCTCTATCCTATCCTATCCTCTATCCTATCCTATCCTCTATCCTATCCTATGCTCTATCCTATCCTCTATCCTATCCTATCCTCTATCCTATCCTATCCTCTATCCTATCCTATCCTCTATCCTATCCTCTGTCCTATCCTATCCTCTATCCTATCCTCTATCCTATCCTATCCTCTATCCTATCCTATCCTCTATCCTATCCTATCCTCTGTCCTATCCTATCCTCTATCCTATCCTCTATCCTATCCTATCCTCTATCCTATCCTATCCTCTATCCTATCCTATCCTCTATCCTATCCTATGCTCTATCCTATCCTATCGTCTATCCTATCCTCTATCCTATCCTATCAAATCCCCTATCCTATCCTCTGTCCTATCCTATCCTCTATCCTTTCCTATCCTCTATCCTATCCTATCCTCTTTCCGATCCTACCCTCTATCCTATCCTATCCTCTATCCTATCCTATCGTCTATCCTATCCTCTATCCTATCCTATCCTCTATCCTATCCTATCCTCTATCCTATCAAATCCCCTACCCTATCCTCTGTCCTATCCTATCCTCTATCCTATCCTATCCTCTATCCTATCCTATCCTCTATCCTATCCTATCCTCTATCCTATCCTATCCTCTATCCTCTATCCTCTATCCTCTATCCTATCCTATCCTCTATACTATCCTATCCTCTATCCTATCCTATCTTCTATCCTATCGTATCCTCTATCCTATCCTATCCTCTATCCTATCCTATCCTCTATCCTATCCTATCTTCTATCCTATCCTATCCTCTATCCTATCCTATCCTCTATCCTATCCTATCCTCTATCCTATCCTATCCTCTATCCTATCCTATCCTATCCTCTATCCTATCCTATCGTCTATCCTATCCTCTATCCTATCCTATCCTCTATCCTATCCAATCCTCTATCCTATCCTATCTTCTATCCTATCCTATCCTCTATCCTATCAAATCCCCTACCCTATCCTCTGTCCTATCCTATCCTCTATCCTATCGTCTATCCTATCCTATCCTCTATCCTATCCTATCCTGTATCCTATCCTATCCTCTATCCTATCCTATGCTCTATCCTATCCTCTATCCTATCCTATCCTCCATCCTATCCTATCCTCTATCCTATCCTATCCTCTATCCTATCCTCTGTCCTATCCTATCCTCTATCCTATCCTCTATCCTATCCTATCCTCTATCCTATCCTATCCTCTATCCTATCCTATCCTCTGTCCTATCCTATCCTCTATAGTATCCTCTATCCTATCCTATCCTCTATCCTATCCTATCCTCTATCCTATCCTATCCTCTATCCTATCCTCTATCCTATCCTATCAAATCCCCTATCCTATCCTCTGTCCTATCCTATCCTCTATCCTTTCCTATCCTCTATCCTATCCTATCCTCTTTCCGATCCTACCCTCTATCCTATCCTATCCTCTATCCTATCCTATCGTCTATCCTATCCTCTATCCTATCCTATCCTCTATCCTATCCTATCCTCTATCCTATCAAATCCCCTACCCTATCCTCTGTCCTATCCTATCCTCTATCCTATCCTATCCTCTATCCTATCCTATCCTCTATCCTATCCTATCCTCTATCCTATCCTATCCTCTATCCTATCCTATCCTCTATCCTATCCTATCCTCTATCCTCTATCCTCTATCCTCTATCCTATCCTATCCTCTATACTATCCTATCCTCTATCCTTTCCTATCCTCTATCCTATCCTATCCTCTATCCTATCCTATCCTCTATCCTATCCTATCCTCTATCCTATCCTATCTTCTATCCTATCCTCTATCCTATCCTATCCTCTATCCTATCAAATCCCCTACCCTATCCTCTATCCTATCCTATCCTCTATCCTCTATCCTCTATCCTCTATCCTATCCTATCTTCTATACTATCCTATCCTCTATCCTATCCTATCTTCTATCCTATCCTATCCTCTATCCTATCCTATCTTCTATCCTATCCTATCCTCTATCCTATCAAATCCCCTACCCTATCCTCTGTCCTATCCTATCCTCTATCCTATCCTCTATCCTATCCTATCCTCTATCCTATCCTATCCTCTATGTTCTATCCTATACTATCCTCTATCCTATCCTATCCTCTATCCTATCCTATCCTCTATCCTATCCTATCCTCTATCCTATCCTATGCTCTATCCTATCCTATCGTCTATCCTATCCTCTATCCTATCCTATCAAATCCCCTATCCTATCCTCTGTCCTATCCTATCCTCTATCCTTTCCTATCCTCTATCCTATCCTATCCTCTTTCCGATCCTACCCTCTATCCTATCCTATCCTCTATCCTATCCTATCCTCTATCCTATCCTATCTTCTATCCTATCCTATCCTCTATCCTTTCCTATCCTCTATCCTATCCTATCCTCTTTCCGATCCTACCGTCTATCCTATCCTATCCTCTATCCTATCCTATCCTCTATCCTATCCTATCTTCTATCCTATCCTATCCTCTATCCTCTATCCTCTATCCTATCCTATCCTCTATACTATCGTAACCTCTATCCTATCCTATCCTCTATCCTATCCTATCGTCTATCCTATCCTCTATCCTATCCTATCCTCTATCCTATCCTATCCTCTATCCTATCCTATGCTCTATCCTATCCTATCGTCTATCCTATCCTCTATCCTATCCTATCCTCTATCCTCTATCCTCTATCCTATCCTATCCTCTATACTATCCTATCCACTATCCTATCCTATCTTCTATCCTATCCTATCCTCTATCCTATCCTATCCTCTATCCTATCCTATCCTATCCTCTATCCTATCCTATCTTCTATCCTATCCTATCCTCTATCCTATCCTATCCTCTATCCTATTCTATCCTCTATCCTATCCTATCTTCTATCCTATCCTATCCTCTATCCTATCAAATCCCCTACCCTATTCTCTGTCCTATCCTATCCTCTATCCTCTATCCTATCCTATCCTCTATCCTATCCTATCTTCTATCCTATCCTATCCTTTATCCTATCAAATCCCCTATCCTATCCTCTATCCTATCCTATCATCTATCCTCTATCCTATCCTATCCTCTATCCTATGAAATCCCCTATCCTATCCTCTGTCCTATCCTATCCTCTATACTATCGTAACCTCTATCCTATCCTATCCTCTATCCTATCCTATCGTCTATCCTATCCTCTATCCTATCCTATCCTCTATCCTATCCTATCCTCTATCCTATCCTATCTTCTATCCTATCCTATCCTCTATCCTATCAAATCCCCTACCCTATCCTCTGTCCTATCCTATCCTCTATCCTATCCTCTATCCTATCCTATCCTCTATCCTATCCTATCCTCTATCCTATCCTATCCTCTAAGTTCTATCCTATACTATCCTCTATCCTATCCTATCCTCTATCCTATCCTATCGTCTATCCTATCCTCTATCCTATCCTATCCTCTATCCTATCCTATCCTCTATCCTATCCTATCCTCTATCCTATCCTATCCTCTATCCTATCCTATCCTCTATCCTATCCTATCGTCTATCCTATCCTCTATCCTATCCTATCCTCTATCCTATCCTATCCTCTATCCTATCCTATCCTCTATCCTATCCTATCCTCTATCCTATCCTATCCTCTATCCTATCCTATCTTCTATCCTATCCTATCCTCTATCCTATCAAATCCCCTATCCTATCCTCTATCCTATCCTATCATCTATCCTCTATCCTTTCCAATCCTCTATCCTATCCTATCCTCTATCCTATCAAATCCCCTATCCTATCCTCTGTCCTATCCTATCCTCTATACTATCGTAACCTCTATCCTATCCTATCCTCTATCCTATCCTATCGTCTATCCTATCCTCTATCCTATGCTATCCTCAATCCTATCCTATCCTCTATCCTATCCTATGCTCTATCCTATCCTATCGTCTATCCTATCCTCTATCCTATCCTATCCTCTATCCTATCCTATCCTCTATCCTATCCTATCCTCTATCCTATCCTCTATCCTCTATCCTCTATCCTCTATCCTCTATCCTATCCTATCCTCTATACTATCCTATCCTCTATCCTATCCTATCTTCTATCCTATCCTATCCTCTATCCTATCCTATCCTCTATCCTATCCTATCCTCTATGCTATCATATCTTCTATCCTATCCTATCCTCTATCCTATCCTATCCTCTATCCTATTCTATCCTCTATCCTATCCTATCTTCTATCCTATCCTATCCTCTATCCTATCAAATCCCCTACCCTATTCTCTGTCCTATCCTATCCTCTATCCTCTATCCTATCCTATCCTCTATCCTATCCTATCTTCTATCCTATCCTATCCTCTATCCTATGAAATCCCCTATCCTATCCTCAGTCCTATCCTATCCTCTATACTATCGTAACCTCTATCCTATCCTATCCTCTATCCTATCCTATCGTCTATCCTATCCTCTATCCTATCCTATCCTATCCTCTATCCTATCCTATCTTCTATCCTATCCTATCCTCTATCCTATCAAATCCCCTATCCTATCCTCTATCCTATCCTATCATCTATCCTCTATCCTTTCCAATCCTCTATCCTATCCTATCCTCTATCCTATCAAATCCCCTATCCTATCCTCTGTCCTATCCTATCCTCTATACTATCGTAACCTCTATCCTATCCTATCCTCTATCCTATCCTATCGTCTATCCTATCCTCTATCCTATCCTATCCTCTATCCTATCAAATCCCCTATCCTATCCTCTGTCCTATCCTATCCTCTATACTATCGTAACCTCTATCCTATCCTATCCTCTATCCTATCCTATCGTCTATCCTATCCTCTATCCTATCCTATCCTCAATCCTATCCTATCCTCTATCCTATCCTATGCTCTATCCTATCCTATCGTCTATCCTATCCTCTATCCTATCCTATCCTCTATCCTATCCTATCCTCTATCCTCTATCCTCTATCCTCTATCCTATCCTATCCTCTATACTATCCTATCCTCTATCCTATCCTATCTTCTATCCTATCCTATCCTCTATCCTATCCTATCCTCTATCCTATTCTATCCTCTATCCTATCCTATCTTCTATCCTATCCTATCCTCTATCCTATCAAATCCCCTACCCTATTCTCTGTCCTATCCTATCCTCTATCCTCTATCCTATCCTATCCTCTATCCTATCCTATCTTCTATCCTATCCTATCCTCTATCCTATCAAATCCCCTATCCTATCCTCTATCCTATCCTATCATCTATCCTCTATCCTATCCAATCCTCTATCCTATGAAATCCCCAATCCTATCCTCTGTCCTATCCTATCCTCTATACTATCGTAACCTCTATCCTATCCTATCCTCTATCCTATCCTATCGTCTATCCTATCCTCTATCCTATCCTATCCTCTATCCTATCCTATCCTCTATCCTATCCTATCTTCTATCCTATCCTATCCTCTATACTATCGTAACCTCTATCCTATCCTATCCTCTATCCTATCCTATCGTCTATCCTATCCTCTATCCTATCCTATCCTCTATCCTATCCTATCCTCTATCCTATCCTATCTTCTATCCTATCCTATCGTCTATCCTATCCTCTATCCTATCCTATCAAATCCCCTATCCTATCCTCTGTCCTATCCTATCCTCTATCCTTTCCTATCCTCTATCCTATCCTATCCTCTTTCCGATCCTACCCTCTATCCTATCCTATCCTCTATCCTATCCTATCGTCTATCCTATCCTCTATCCTATCCTATCCTCTATCCTATCCTATCCTCTCTCCTATCAAATCCCCTACCCTATCCTCTGTCCTATCCTATCCTCTATCCTATCCTATCCTCTATCCTATCCTATCCTCTATACTATCGTAACCTCTATCCTATCCTATCCTCTATCCTATCCTATCGTCTATCCTATCCTCTATCCTATCCTATCCTCTATCCTATCCTATCCTCTATCCTATCAAATCCCCTACCCTATCCTCTGTCCTATCCTATCCTCTATCCTATCCTCTATCCTATCCTATCCTCTATCCTATCCTATCCTCTATCCTATCCTATCCTCTATCCTATCCTATCCTCTATCCTATCCTATGCTCTATCCTATCCTCTATCCTATCCTATCCTCTATCCTATCCTATCCTCTATCCTATCCTATCCTCTATCCTATCCTCTGTCCTATCCTATCCTCTATCCTATCCTCTATCCTATCCTATCCTCTATCCTATCCTATCCTCTATCCTATCCTATCCTCTGTCCTATCCTATCCTCTATCCTATCCTCTATCCTATCCTATCCTCTATCCTATCCTATCCTCTATCCTATCCTATCCTCTATCCTATCCTATGCTCTATCCTATCCTATCGTCTATCCTATCCTCTATCCTATCCTATCAAATCCCCTATCCTATCCTCTGTCCTATCCTATCCTCTATCCTTTCCTATCCTCTATCCTATCCTATCCTCTTTCCGATCCTACCCTCTATCCTATCCTATCCTCTATCCTATCCTATCGTCTATCCTATCCTCTATCCTATCCTATCCTCTATCCTATCCTATCCTCTATCCTATCAAATCCCCTACCCTATCCTCTGTCCTATCCTATCCTCTATCCTATCCTATCCTCTATCCTATCCTATCCTCTATCCTATCCTATCCTCTATCCTATCCTATCCTCTATCCTCTATCCTCTATCCTCTATCCTATCCTATCCTCTATACTATCCTATCCTCTATCCTATCCTATCTTCTATCCTATCCTATCCTCTATCCTATCCTATCCTCTATCCTATCCTATCCTCTATCCTATCCTATCTTCTATCCTATCCTATCCTCTATCCTATCCTATCCTCTATCCTATCCTATCCTCTATCCTATCCTATCCTCTATCCTATCCTATCCTATCCTCTATCCTATCCTATCATCTATCCTCTATCCTATCCAATTCTCTATCCTATCCTATCCTCTATCCTATGAAATCCCCTATCCTATCCTCTGTCCTATCCTATCCTCTATACTATCGTAACCTCTATCCTATCCTATCCTCTATCCTATCCTATCGTCTATCCTATCCTCTATCCTATCCTATCCTCTATCCTATCCTATCCTCTATCCTATCCTATCTTCTATCCTATCCTATCCTCTATCCTATCAAATCCCCTACCCTATCCTCTGTCCTATCCTATCCTCTATCCTATCGTCTATCCTATCCTATCCTCTATCCTATCCTATCCTGTATCCTATCCTATCCTCTATCCTATCCTATGCTCTATCCTATCCTCTATCCTATCCTATCCTCCATCCTATCCTATCCTCTATCCTATCCTATCCTCTATCCTATCCTCTGTCCTATCCTATCCTCTATCCTATCCTCTATCCTATCCTATCCTCTATCCTATCCTATCCTCTATCCTATCCTATCCTCTGTCCTATCCTATCCTCTATAGTATCCTCTATCCTATCCTATCCTCTATCCTATCCTATCCTCTATCCTATCCTATCCTCTATCCTATCCTCTATCCTATCCTATCAAATCCCCTATCCTATCCTCTGTCCTATCCTATCCTCTATCCTTTCCTATCCTCTATCCTATCCTATCCTCTTTCCGATCCTACCCTCTATCCTATCCTATCCTCTATCCTATCCTATCGTCTATCCTATCCTCTATCCTATCCTATCCTCTATCCTATCCTATCCTCTATCCTATCAAATCCCCTACCCTATCCTCTGTCCTATCCTATCCTCTATCCTATCCTATCCTCTATCCTATCCTATCCTCTATCCTATCCTATCCTCTATCCTATCCTATCCTCTATCCTATCCTATCCTCTATCCTATCCTATCCTCTATCCTCTATCCTCTATCCTCTATCCTATCCTATCCTCTATACTATCCTATCCTCTATCCTTTCCTATCCTCTATCCTATCCTATCCTCTATCCTATCCTATCCTCTATCCTATCCTATCCTCTATCCTATCCTATCTTCTATCCTATCCTCTATCCTATCCTATCCTCTATCCTATCCTATCCTCTATCCTATCAAATCCCCTACCCTATCCTCTATCCTATCCTATCCTCTATCCTCTATCCTCTATCCTCTATCCTATCCTATCTTCTATACTATCCTATCCTCTATCCTATCCTATCTTCTATCCTATCCTATCCTCTATCCTATCCTATCTTCTATCCTATCCTATCCTCTATCCTATCAAATCCCCTACCCTATCCTCTGTCCTATCCTATCCTCTATCCTATCCTCTATCCTATCCTATCCTCTATCCTATCCTATCCTCTATGTTCTATCCTATACTATCCTCTATCCTATCCTATCCTCTATCCTATCCTATCCTCTATCCTATCCTATCCTCTATCCTATCCTATGCTCTATCCTATCCTATCGTCTATCCTATCCTCTATCCTATCCTATCAAATCCCCTATCCTATCCTCTGTCCTATCCTATCCTCTATCCTTTCCTATCCTCTATCCTATCCTATCCTCTTTCCGATCCTACCCTCTATCCTATCCTATCCTCTATCCTATCCTATCGTCTATCCTATCCTCTATCCTATCCTATCCTCTATCCTATCCTATCCTCTATCCTATCAAATCCCCTACCCTATCCTCTGTCCTATCCTATCTTCTATCCTATCCTATCCTCTATCCTATCCTATCCTCTATCCTATCCTATCCTCTATCCTCTATCCTCTATCCTCTATCCTATCCTATCCTCTATACTATCCTATCCTCTATCCTATCCTATCTTCTATCCTATCCTATCCTCTATCCTATCCTATCCTCTATCCTATCCTATCCTCTATCCTATCCTATCCTCTATCCTATCCTATCCTCTATCCTATCCTATATTCTATCCTATCCTATCCTCTATCCTATCCTATCCTCTATCCTATCCTATCCTCTATCCTATCCTATCTTCTATCCTATCCTATCCTCTATCCTATCAAATCCCCTACCCTATTCTCTGTCCTATCCTATCCTCTATCCTCTATCCTATCCTATCCTCTATCCTATCCTATCCTCTATCCTATCAAACCCCTACCCTATCCTCTGTCCTATCCTATCCTATCATCTATCCTATCCTATCCTCTATCCTATCCTATCCTCTATCCTATCCTATCTTCTATCCTATCCTATCCTCTATCCTATCAAATCGCCTACCCTATCCTATCTTCTATCCTATCCTATCCTCTATCCTATCCTATCCTCTATCCTATCCTATCCCCTATCCTATCCTCTATCTTCTATCCTATCCTATCTTCTATCCTATCCTATCCTCTATCCTATCCTATCCTCTATCCTATCCTATCCTCTATCCTATCCTATCTTCTATCCTATCCTATCCTCTATCCTATCCTATCCTCTATCCTATCCTATCCTCTATCCTATCCTATCTTCTATCCTATCCTATCCTCTATCCTATCAAATCCCCTACCCTATTCTCTGTCCTATCCTATCCTCTATCCTCTATCCTATCCTATCCTCTATCCTATCCTATCCTCTATCCTATCCTATCTTCTATCCTATCCTATCCTCTATCCTATCCTAACCTCTATCCTATCCTATCCTCTATCCTATCCTATCATCTATACTCTATCCTATCCAATCCTCTATCCTATCCTATCCTCTATCCTATCAAATCCCCTATCCTATCCTTTGTCCTATTCCTATCCTCTAACCTATCGTAAACCTCTATCCTATCCTATCCTCTCTCCTATCCTCTATCCTATCCTATCCTCTATCCTATCCTATCCTCTATGTTCTATCGTATACTATCCTCTATCCTATCCTATCCTCTATCCTATCCTATCGTCTATCCTGTCCTCTATCTTATCCTATCCTCTATCCTACCCTATCCTCTATCCTATCCTATCCTCTATCCTATCCTATCCTCTATCCTATCCTATCTTCTATCCTATCCTATCCTCTATCCTATAAAATCCCCTATCCTATCCTCTATCCTATCCTATCATCTATCCTCTATCCTATCCAATCCTCTATCCTATCCTATCCTCTATCCTATCAAATCCCCTATCCTATACTCTGTCCTATCCTATCCTCTATACTATCGTAACCTCTATCCTATCCTATCCCCTATCCTATCCTCTGTCCTATCCTATCTTCTATCCTATCAAATCCCCTACCCTATCCTATCTTCTATCCTATCCTATCCTCTATCCTATCCTATCCCCTATCCTATCCTCTATCCTATCCTATCATCTATCCTCTATCCTATCCTATCTTCTATCCTATCCTATCCTCTATCCTATCCTATCCTCTATCCTATCCTATCCTCTATCCTATCCTATCCTCTATCCTATCCTATCCTCTATCCTATCCTATATTCTATCCTATCCTATCCTCTATCCTATCCTATCCTCTATCCTATCCTATCCTCTATCCTATCCTATCTTCTATCCTATCCTATCCTCTATCCTATCAAATCCCCTACCCTATTCTCTGTCCTATCCTATCCTCTATCCTCTATCCTATCCTATCCTCTATCCTATCCTATCCTCTATCCTATCAAACCCCTACCCTATCCTCTGTCCTATCCTATCCTATCATCTATCCTATCCTATCCTCTATCCTATCCTATCCTCTATCCTATCCTATCTTCTATCCTATCCTATCCTCTATCCTATCAAATCGCCTACCCTATCCTATCTTCTATCCTATCCTATCCTCTATCCTATCCTATCCTCTATCCTATCCTATCCCCTATCCTATCCTCTATCTTCTATCCTATCCTATCTTCTATCCTATCCTATCCTCTATCCTATCCTATCCTCTATCCTATCCTATCCTCTATCCTATCCTATCTTCTATCCTATCCTATCCTCTATCCTATCCTATCCTCTATCCTATCCTATCCTCTATCCTATCCTATCTTCTATCCTATCCTATCCTCTATCCTATCAAATCCCCTACCCTATTCTCTGTCCTATCCTATCCTCTATCCTCTATCCTATCCTATCCTCTATCCTATCCTATCCTCTATCCTATCCTATCTTCTATCCTATCCTATCCTCTATCCTATCCTAACCTCTATCCTATCCTATCCTCTATCCTATCCTATCATCTATACTCTATCCTATCCAATCCTCTATCCTATCCTATCCTCTATCCTATCAAATCCCCTATCCTATCCTTTGTCCTATTCCTATCCTCTAACCTATCGTAAACCTCTATCCTATCCTATCCTCTCTCCTATCCTCTATCCTATCCTATCCTCTATCCTATCCTATCCTCTATGTTCTATCGTATACTATCCTCTATCCTATCCTATCCTCTATCCTATCCTATCGTCTATCCTGTCCTCTATCTTATCCTATCCTCTATCCTACCCTATCCTCTATCCTATCCTATCCTCTATCCTATCCTATCCTCTATCCTATCCTATCTTCTATCCTATCCTATCCTCTATCCTATAAAATCCCCTATCCTATCCTCTATCCTATCCTATCATCTATCCTCTATCCTATCCAATCCTCTATCCTATCCTATCCTCTATCCTATCAAATCCCCTATCCTATACTCTGTCCTATCCTATCCTCTATACTATCGTAACCTCTATCCTATCCTATCCCCTATCCTATCCTCTGTCCTATCCTATCTTCTATCCTATCAAATCCCCTACCCTATCCTATCTTCTATCCTATCCTATCCTCTATCCTATCCTATCCCCTATCCTATCCTCTATCCTATCCTATCATCTATCCTCTATCCTATCCTATCTTCTATCCTATCCTATCCTCTATCCTATCCTATCTTCTATCCTATCCTATCCTCTATCCTATCCTAACCTCTATCCTATCCTCTCCTCTATCCTATCCAATGCTCTATCCTATCCTATCCTGTATCCTATCAAATCCCCTATCCTATCCTCTGTCCTATCCTATCCTCTATCCTCTATCCTCTATCCTATCCAATCCTCTATCCTATCCTATCCTCTATCCTATCAAATCCCCTATCCTATCCTCTGTCCTATCCTATCCTCTATACTATCGCAACCTCTATCCTATCCTATCCTCTATCCTATCCTATCCTCTATCCTATCAAATCCCCTATCCTATCCCCTGTCCTATCCTATCCTCTATCCTATCCTATCCTCTATCCTATCCTATCCTCTATCCTATCAAATCCCCTACCCTATCCTATCTTCTATCCTATCCTATCCTCTATCCTATCCTATCCTCTATCCTATCCTATCCCCTATCCTATCCTCTATCCTCTATCCTATCCTATCTTCTATCCTATCCTATCCTCTATCCTATCCTATCTTCTATCCTATCCTATCCTCTATCCTATCCTAACCTCTATCCTATCCTCTCCTCTATCCTATCCAATGCTCTATCCTATCCTATCCTGTATCCTATCAAATCCCCTATCCTATCCTCTGTCCTATCCTATCCTCTATCCTCTATCCTATCCAATCCTCTATCCTATCCTATCCTCTATCCTATCAAATCCAATATCCTATCCTCTGTCCTATCCTATCCTCTATACTATCGCAACCTCTATCCTATCCTATCCTCTATCCTATCCTATCGTCTATCCTATCCTCTATCCTATCCTATCCTCTATCCTATCCTATCCTCTATCCTATCCTATCCTCTATCCTATCCTATCTTCTATCCTATCCTATCCTCTATCCTATCAAATCCCCTACCCTATCCTCTGTCCTATCCTATCCTCTATCCTATCCTATCCTCTATCCTATCCTATCCTCTATCCTATCAAATCCCCTATCCTATCCCCTGTCTTATCCTATCCTCTATCCTATCCTATCCTCTATCCTATCCTATCCTCTATCCTCTATCCTATACTATCCTCTATCCTATCAAATCCCCTACCCTATCTTCTATCCTATCCTATCCTCTATCCTATCCTATCCTATCCTCTATCCTATCCTATCCCCTATCCTATCCTCTATCCTATCCTATCATCTATCCTCTATCCTATCCTATCCTCTATCCTATCAAATCCCCTATCCTATCCTCTGTCCTATCCTATCCTCTATCCTATCCTATCCTCTATCCTATCCTATCCTCTATCCTATCCTATCCTCTATCCTCTATCCTATACTATCCTCTATCCTATCCTATCCTCTATCCTATCCTATCTTCTATCCTATCCTATCCTCTATCCTATCCTATCATCTATCCTCTATCCTATCCTATCCTCTATCCTATCCTATCATCTATCCTCTATCCTATCCAATCCTCTATCCTATCCTATCCTCTATCCTATCAAATCCCCTATCCTATCCTCTGTCCTATCCTATCCTCTATACTATCGTAACCTCTATCCTATCCCCTATCCTATCCTCTGTCCTATCCTATCCTCTATCCTATCCTATCCTCTATCCTATCCTATCCTCTATCCTATCCTATCTTCTATCCTATCCTATCCTCTATCCTATCAAATCCCCTACCCTATCCTCTGTCCTATCCTATCCTCTATCCGTTCCTATCCTCTATCCTATCCTATCCTCTTTCCGATCCTACCCTCTATCCTATCCTATCCTCTATCCTATCCTATCGTCTATCCTATCCTCTATCCTATCCTATCCTCTATCCTATCCTATCCTCTATCCTATCCTATCGTCTATCCTATCCTGTATCCTATCCTATCCTCTATCCTATCCTATCCTCTACCCTATCCTATGCTCTATCCTATCCTATCGTCTATCCTATCCTCTATCCTATCCTATCAAATCCCCTATCCTATCCTCTGTCCTATCCTATCCTCTATCCTTTCCTATCCTCTATCCTATCCTATCCTCTTTCCGATCCTACCCTCTATCCTATCCTAT
Source organism: Halictus rubicundus (assembly GCF_050948215.1). Taxonomy (NCBI): domain Eukaryota; kingdom Metazoa; phylum Arthropoda; class Insecta; order Hymenoptera; family Halictidae; genus Halictus; species Halictus rubicundus. The sequence goes on along the minus strand of NW_027488979.1, from coordinate 6,273 downwards.
CCTCTATCCTATCCTATCGTCTATCCTATCCTCTATCCTATCCTATCCTCTATCCTATCCTATCCTCTATCCTATCAAATCCCCTACCCTATCCTCTGTCCTATCCTATCCTCTATCCTATCCTATCCTCTATCCTATCCTATCCTCTATCCTCTATCCTCTATCCTCTATCCTATCCTATCCTCTATACTATCCTATCCTCTATCCTATCCTATCTTCTATCCTATCCTATCCTCTATCCTATCCTATCCTCTATCCTATCCTATCCTCTATCCTATCCTATCTTCTATCCTATCCTATCCTCTATCCTATCCTATCCTCTATCCTATTCTATCCTCTATCCTATCCTATCTTCTATCCTATCCTATCCTCTATCCTATCAAATCCCCTACCCTATTCTCTGTCCTATCCTATCCTCTATCCTCTATCCTATCCTATCCTCTATACTATCGTAACCTCTATCCTATCCTATCCTCTATCCTATCCTATCGTCTATCCTATCCTCTATCCTATCCTATCCTCTATCCTATCCTATCCTCTATCCTATCCTATGCTCTATCCTATCCTATCGTCTATCCTATCCTCTATCCTATCCTATCCTCTATCCTATCCTATCCTCTATCCTCTATCTTCTATCCTCTATCCTATCCTATCCTCTATACTATCCTATCCTCTATCCTATCCTATCTTCTCTCCTATCCTATCCTCTATCCTATCCTATCCTCTATCCTATCCTATCCTCTATCCTATCCTATCTTCTATCCTATCCTATCCTCTATCCTATCCTATCCTCTATCCTATTCTATCCTCTATCCTATCCTATCTTCTATCCTATCCTATCCTCTATCCTATCAAATCCCCTACCCTATTCTCTGTCCTATCCTATCCTCTATCCTCTATCCTATCCTATCCTCTATCCTATCCTATCTTCTATCCTATCCTATCCTCTATCCTATCAAATCCCCTATCCTATCCTCTATCCTATCGTATCATCTATCCTCTATCCTATCCAATCCTCTATCCTATCCTATCCTCTATCCTATGAAATCCCCTATCCTATCCTCTGTCCTATCCTATCCTCTATACTATCGTAACCTCTATCCTATCCTATCCTCTATCCTATCCTATCGTCTATCCTATCCTCTATCCTATCCTATCCTCTATCCTATCCTATCCTCTATCCTATCCTATCTTCTATCCTATCCTATCCTCTATCCTATCAAATCCCCTACCCTATCCTCTGTCCTATCCTATCCTCTATCCTATCCTCTATCCTATCCTATCCTCTATCCTATCCTATCCTCTATGTTCTATCCTATACTATCCTCTATCCTATCCTATCCTCTATCCTATCCTATCGTCTATCCTATCCTCTATCCTATCCTATCCTCTATCCTATCCTATCCTCTATCCTATCCTATCCTCTATCCTATCCTATCCTCTATCCTATCCTATGCTCTATCCTATCCTATCGTCTATCCTATCCTCTATCCTATCCTATCAAATCCCCTATCCTATCCTCTGTCCTATCCTATCCTCTATCCTTTCCTATCCTCTATCCTATCCTATCCTCTTTCCGATCCTACCCTCTATCCTATCCTATCCTCTATCCTATCCTATCGTCTATCCTATCCTCTATCCTATCCTATCCTCTATCCTATCCTATCCTCTATCCTATCAAATCCCCTACCCTATCCTCTGTCCTATCCTATCCTCTATCCTATCCTATCCTCTATCCTATCCTATCCTCTATCCTATCCTATCCTCTATCCTCTATCCTCTATCCTCTATCCTCTATCCTCTATCCTATCCTATCTTCTATCCTATCCTATCCTCTATCCTATCAAATCCCCTACCCTATTCTCTGTCCTATCCTATCCTCTATCCTCTATCCTATCCTATCCTCTATACTATCGTAACCTCTATCCTATCCTATCCTCTATCCTATCCTATCGTCTATCCTATCCTCTATCCTATCCTATCCTCTATCCTATCCTATCCTCTATCCGATCCTATCCTCTATCCTATCCTATCGTCTATCCTATCCTCTATCCTATCCTATCCTCTATCCTATCCTATCCTCTATCCTCTATCCTCTATCCTCTATCCTCTATCCTATCCTATCCTCTATACTATCCTATCCTCTATCCTATCCTATCTTCTATCCTATCCTATCCTCTATCCTATCCTATCCTCTATCCTATCCTATCCTCTATCCTATCCTATCTTCTATCCTATCCTATCCTCTATCCTATCCTATCCTCTATCCTATTCTATCCTCTATCCTATCCTATCTTCTATCCTAAACTATCCTCTATCCTATCAAATCCCCTACCCTATTCTCTGTCCTATCCTATCCCCTATCCTCTATCCTATCCTATCCTCTATCCTATCCTATCTTCTATCCTATCCTATCCTCTATCCTATCAAATCCCCTATCCTATCCTCTGTCCTATCCTATCATCTATCCTCTATCCTATCCAATCCTCTATCCTATCGTATCCTCTATCCTATGAAATCCCCTATCCTATCCTCTGTCCTATCCTATCCTCTATACTATCTTAACCTCTATCCTATCCTATCCTCTATCCTATCCTATCGTCTATCCTATCCTCTATCCTATCCTATCCTCTATCCTATCCTATCCTCTATCCTATCCTATCTTCTATCCTATCCTATCCTCTATCCTATCAAATCCCCTACCCTATCCTCTGTCCTATCCTATCCTCTATCCTATCCTCTATCCTATCCTATCCTCTATCCTATCCTATCCTCTATGTTCTATCCTATACTATCCTCTATCCTATCCTATCCTCTATCCTATCCTATCCTCTATCCTATCCTATCGTCTATCCTATCCTCAATCCTATCCTATCCTCTATCCTATCCTATCCTCTATCCTATCCTATGCTCTATCCTATCCTATCGTCTATCCTATCCTCTATCCTATCCTATCAAATCCCCTATCCTATCCTCTGTCCTATCCTATCCTCTATCCTTTCCTATCCTCTATCCTATCCTATCCTCTTTCCGATCCTACCCTCTATCCTATCCTATCCTCTATCCTATCCTATCGTCTATCCTATCCTCTATCCTATCCTATCCTCTATCCTATCCTATCCTCTATCCTATCCTATCCTCTATCCTATCAAATCCCCTACCCTATCCTCTGTCCTATCCTATCCTCTATCCTATCCTATCCTCTATCCTATCCTATCCTCTATCCTATCCTATCCTCTATCCTATCCTCTATCCTCTATCCTCTATCCTCTATCCTCTATCCTATCCTATCCTCTATACTATCCTATCCTCTATCCTATCCTATCTTCTATCCTATCCTATCCTCTATCCTATCCTATCCTCTATCCTATCCTATCCTCTATCCTATCCTATCTTCTATCCTATCCTATCCTCTATCCTATCCTATCCTCTATCCTATCCTATCCTCTATCCTATCCTATCTTCTATCCTATCCTATCCTCTATCCTATCAAATCCCCTACCCTATTCTCTGTCCTATCCTATCCTCTATCCTCTATCCTATCCTATCCTCTATCCTATCCTATCCTCTAACCTATCCTATCTTCTATCCTATCCTATCCTCTATCCTATCCTAACCTCTATCCTATCCTATCCTCTATCCTATCCTATCATCTATACTCTATCCTATCCAATCCTCTATCCTATCCTATCCTCTATCCTATCAAATCCCCTATCCTATCCTTTGTCCTATCCTATCCTCTAACCTATCGTAAACCTCTATCCTATCCTATCCTCTATCCTATCCTCTATCCTATCCTATCCTCTATCCTATCCTATCCTCTATGTTCTATCGTATACTATCCTCTATCCTATCCTATCCTCTATCCTATCCTATCGTCTATCCTGTCCTCTATCTTATCCTATCCTCTATCCTATCCTATCCTCTATCCTATCCTATCATCTATCCTCTATCCTATCCAATCCTCTATCCTATCCTATCCTCTATCCTATCAAATCCCCTATCCTATCCTCTGTCCTATCCTATCCTCTATACTATCGTAACCTCTATCCTATCCTATCCCCTATCCTATCCTCTGTCCTATCCTATCCTCTATCCTATCCTATCCTCTATCCTATCCTATCCTCTATCCTATCCTATCGTCTATCCTATCCTATCCTCTATCCTATCAAATCCCCTACCCTATCCTCTGTCCTATCCTATCCTCTATCCTATCCTATCCTCTATCCTATCCTATCCTCTATCCTCTATCCTATACTATCCTCTATCCTATCCTATCCTCTATCCTATCCTATCTTCTATTATATCCTATCCTCTATCTTTTCCTATCCTCTATCCTATCCTATCCTCTATCCTATCCTATCTTCTATCCTATCCTATCCACTATCCTCTCAAACCCCTACCCTATCCTCTGTCCTATCCTATTCTATCATCTATCCCATCCTATCCTCTATCCCATCCTATCCTCTATCCTCTATCCTATCCTATCCTCTATCCTATCCTATCCTCTATCCTATCCTATCTTCTATCCTATCCTATCCTCTATCCTATCCTATCCTCTATCCTATCCTATCTTCTATCCTATCCTATCCTCTATCCTATCAAATCCCCTACCCTATCCTATCTTCTATCCTTTCCTATCCTCTATCCTATCCTATCTTCTATCCTATCCTATCCTCTATCCTATCCTAACCTCTATCATATCCTCTCCTCTATCCTATCCAATCCTCTATCCTATCCTATCCTATATCCTATCAGATCCCCTATCCTATCCTCTGTCCTATCCTATCCTCTATCCTCTATCCTATCCAATCCTCTATCCTATCCTATCCTCTATCCTATCAAATCCCCTATCCTATCCTCTGTCCTATCCTATCCTCTATACTATCGCAACCTCTATCCTATCCTATCCTCTATCCTATCCTATCGTCTATCCTATCCTCTATCCTATCCTATCCTCTATCCTATCCTATCCTCTATCCTATCCTATCCTCTATCCTATCCTATCTTCTATCCTATCCTATCCTCTATCCTATCAAATCCCCTACCCTATCCTCTGTCCTATCCTATCCTCTATCCTATCCTATCCTCTATCCTATCCTCTCCTCTATCCTATCCTATCCTCTATCCTATCAAATCCCCTATCCTATCCTCTGTCCTATCCTATCCTCTATCCTATCCTATCCTCTATCCTATCCTATCCTCTATCCTCTATCCTATACTATCCTCTATCCTATCAAATCCCCTACCCTATCTTCTATCCTATCCTATCCTCTATCCTATCCTATCATCTATCCTCTATCCTATCCTATCCTCTATCCTATCAAATCCCCTATCCTATCCTCTGTCCTATCCTATCGTCTATCCTATCCTATCCTCTATCCTATCCTATCCTCTATCCTATCCTATCCTCTATCCTATCCTATCCTCTATCCTCTATCCTATACTATCCTCTATCCTATCCTATCCTCTATCCTATCCTATCTTCTATCCTATCCTATCCTCTATCCTATCCTATCATCTATCCTCTATCCTATCCTATCCTCTATCCTATCCTATCATCTATCCTCTATCCTATCCAATCCTCTATCCTATCCTATCCTCTATCCTATCAAATCCCCTATCCTATCCTCTGTCCTATCCTATCCTCTATACTATCGTAACCTCTATCCTATCGCCTATCCTATCCTCTGTCCTATCCTATCCTCTATCCTATCCTATCCTCTATCCTATCCTATCCTCTATCCTATCCTATCGTCTATCCTATCCTATCCTCTATCCTATCAAATCCCCTACCCTATCCTCTGTCCTATCCTATCCTCTATCCTATCCTATCCTCTATCCTATCCTATCCTCTATCCTCTATCCTATACTATCCTCTATCCTATCCTATCATCTATCCTCTATCCTATCCTATCCTCTATCCTATCCTATCATCTATCCTCTATCCTATCCTATCTTCTATCCTATCCTATCCTCTATCCTATCAAATCCCTACCCTATCCTCTGTCCTATCCTATCCTATCATCTATCCCATCCTATCCTCTATCCCATCCTATCCTCTATCCTCTATCCTATCCTATCCTCTATCCTATCCTATCCTCTATCCTCTATCCTATCCTATCCTCTATCCTATCCTATCCTCTATCCTATCCTATCTTCTATCCTATCCTATCCTCTATCCTATCCTATCCTCTATCCTATCCTATCTTCTATCCTATCCTATCCTCTATCCTATCAAATCCCCTACCCTATCCTATCTTCTATCCTATC